>NW_010972787.1:3661475-3726613 GCF_000737465.1 Haliaeetus leucocephalus
CTTCTTTTGTTCTCTGTACCAGATTCTGGAAGCAAATGTCATTGTTTTCTTCAACATAAATTGAAAGATCTTTGTTTCCACCATAGTCAGGAGGAGTTTTACAATCAGTTTCACAGAAGTCAGAATTTCCTTGTGAGATTTAAATATGACCAGGTTTTGGTTATTCCTTTATTCCCTAAATCCTTTACAGTGGAATACAAATCATGTTTCAACCAATCTTAGTTAAAGAAAGCACGTATTTCAAAAGCTGATGTCCTCTCTCAGGACATTTTTACTTCACCAAGGAAATTCTCCTTTTTGTCAGTACAGAAAATATTACTCACCACTGCTCATCTTCCTCTGCTTTACTCTATTCTTCATCAAATCATACTCTCAAATGGAAGTATCTGTACTGGCGCCCTCCTGAGTAATCCTTCACCTCTTGTCCTTAAAATTTGCTACCCTTGCACTTAACTGTGGAGAAGAATAAGGTCACAGCAACCTACATTTTATATGATAACAGTTAAAAAAAAAAAAAAAGAAAAGAAAAACCCACGACAGTTTACACTGTTAGACTTCTAAGTCAGTTTCTGTAAGGAAAAAACTGCTCTTTTATTGGCTTTGCAAAAAGAATTAGCATGCAATGGAACGTCATCATCTTTGCCAAGCAAATAGCTGTAGATATGTATTAAACACTTCTAAGTCTCTTCGATCCCATTTACTCTCCACCTGTCTCTCAAACTAAGCATCCCATGCAGGCTGAAGAACAAATACCACGCCGAGCCATACAGAATACAAAGCTGTGTATTTTAAACACACAATTTCTTGCCCTGCTGTTCACAGTGTTTGCATGAAAAGTACAAAGATAGTCAAGAGATACAGCCAGTCAAACAGAACAGCATTCAGCTTAACAAATCAATGGTATTTACATGTTTTCTGCAAGTTGTTCTCCTTTCAGAGGGTCAGCCATATGGCCAAAGCAGAGGTTGACTGGTTCTGAATAAAAGTAATGATATGTATTCTTATGTATATATCACTGTGTAGATATATATACACTGCTGCATGCCAGATGACTTTAAGAGCAGCAAAATACAATGTTCAGTACCCAGCGTGGTGTTGATCTTCCTTTGAATCGGAAGTGGGTTTTGAATCTCAGTCACCAATCATACATCTATTCACAAACATAGGTGATGTATTCGCTGCTTGTACAACAAATATTCTACGTGAACAACAGAAGTCAGAATAACAGCAATGGGACTGTTCATAAAATAGTTTATTACTTTACAGAAATTTTACTGTAGGCTAACCACCCCTCACAACACACACCACCTTTTTCACATATTTTCATACTGGAAAATACATCTGAATACCTCGGGTTTTGGAAGTTCTTACTGAAACACATTTCACAGGACTTGCAATCATTCAAAGTAATGAAAAAACAACACCACATGAAGTAGCAACAGAGCATGGTTTTCATTCTGCTATCTCAGGGCTCTTCTGTAACTTGGATTTTGCAGACAGAGCCGACCACACCACCGACTCCCAATTTTCAGGACTCCATTCCTGCGCCAGCCACACCAGGACAATGGGGTGCGAGGCGTTCTCCTCCTTCTCCACACTGACACGCAGTGGTATTTTTCCAGTGTTGAAATTAATGGACTTAATTAAG
The DNA here is from genome assembly GCF_000737465.1 of Haliaeetus leucocephalus. Taxonomy (NCBI): domain Eukaryota; kingdom Metazoa; phylum Chordata; class Aves; order Accipitriformes; family Accipitridae; genus Haliaeetus; species Haliaeetus leucocephalus. The sequence continues at coordinate 3,663,124 of NW_010972787.1, forward strand.
GGAGAGCTCTGTTCCCAGCGCTCCTTCTCGCCTTTGTTATTGTCTACACACCAAACAACAGATGCTACGCTTTCAACAACACAGTTAAAAAAACATGATTAAAAAAAAAAAAAGGCATACCAAACACCGCCCAAAACTGCTGCTGTTTATGACTGATCCCTTGCTTTACTCTAGCTTTACGTTAATGTGTCGGGGAACCTGAGGAGAACCAGTAGGCCCTGCCGGGCCCCCCCAGGGCCTCCCCCCACACTGCCCAAGGCCCAGGACCCCATTTCAGCCCCCAGGGCCATCAGTCCCTGCCCCAGTGATGCCCCACCAAGGCTGGTCTTCAGCTGCCCCCCCGGCCCTGCCTTTCCCTGCCCAGCCATGGCCTCGGCTGAGCCAGGCCCACCAGTGGGCCAAAGTCCCAGCCCGGGCCTGGCCCAGCCCTTTCCCTGGTGGAGGTGCGCAATGGCCGGGGCTGAAGCGGTGGGACAGGCCCCGGCTGCCAGGCCCGGCCTTGCCACCCCAGGGTGTCCCTGCTGCTGCCAGCCCCCGGGGAGACCCTGGCCGCCACGATGCCCTGATGTGCTGCTCCAGACGATACAACTATGGCTTTTGACAGAAACCCCGGCGCTGCCACGCGCGTCAATCACCCGAGCAAGGCATCGGTTCGCATTTCCACCTCAGGATCACAAGTTCAAGAAAGCAGCACCCCTCTTGTGTATGCAAATCCACAGCAATCAAATCTATAGCAAAAATTACACGTTTAGGACAACATCTCCGGCAGGAACATCTATTCTTTTTTTCTCTTACTCTGAGACACGAAAGATCACCAAAGGAATCTTTCTTGCCTGTTTTTTACCCACATGGTAAAACCGCTAGCTAATCTTAGCGTTACTTTGCATTTTCCTTTTAACCCTCAGATCCCGCTCCTTCCTTATCAGCAAAGAGGTGAAGATAAAAGAAAGGAAAAAAATCCTTGGCTAGTTATTTTAATACCTAAACTGCAGAATGCTTAATTATTTTCAAAATGGTTTCACCATAATCAGGTTGTTCCTACAAAGTTTTCAAAATTAAAGCGTTCTCACGAAAATATGAATTTTTCAGGTTATGAGCTATTTGCGGTATCAAGCTTTCCATGCTTTTTTGATCAAGAATTAGATAAAATGAATCAGGTACACTTTCTGTTGGAGAGGTGATGGGTCTTGACCCACATATTTTCTATCAAACAATTTTTTAAATAGCTAGGTTTCTCAGGAATACAGTTAGAGGTTATTATTGTTATTGCTTGTTTCTGGCACATCTCTTCCTACCACAGCAATATTTATTAATCGTTAACATGCTATTTTTCCAAATCTTGTAAGAACATCTCTTACAGGCATGAGTGTAAATGTATTTCCTGCATTGACAATATTGCAGAAATGACCTTTTGATTGTTATAGTCAATTTTTCATCTTTTACTGTAATAAAATTAAAATTTAATCAGAACTTCAAGATTTAAAACAACCCTGGCAAGAACTTGTTCTCCAGAAGTCTCATTAATAAGCAACAGAATACCATACCTCTGACAATTACGGGGGTGGAGGGGTTTTTTTGCTTTAAAAAAGACAACTCTACTTAGCTATTTTTAAAATCCTTTGTTGTGGCAAGTAATGAGAATTATATTGATCCTTTTACTTGTCTTGTAGATGAAGGTATCTTTGATCACATAAGTATCATGAATTCCCGTGGCAATATTTAAATATTCCCTTTCCTATCCCTGGTCCCAAAGTACAAACAGCTGCTATAGGGGAATAAGAGTGATAGTAAGACAAGGAACGTACAAAACCAAGTCAGTGCTTAAAAAGAAATGAAAGGATTTTTGCAAATCAGTCACATGAATATTTATACTCATAACAGACAGTACAGTCATTTTCCAATTACCATGTAGGTAGAACAGCAGTTCACATCGAATTTCTGAATGAAAATGCACACCATACAATTTCTCTGGTTTCTCTTTCTATATGGCCAATAGAACACCTGTGGAAAATTGCTCATTGAAGTTAATTAGCCTTCAATTATCACCAGTTATATTTCCAGCTGTTCTGTTTCACCCTAGACTTCTTAATTTATTCATCTGGCATATTCAGATCTGTTTCCTCCATACACATATGTTCATAACAAGAAGAAGGAAGAAACCCTATTTCTGGGGAATTAATCCCTCATCTGTCAGATTCCTGATTGCAACTTCATCAGTAATCGAGTGCTAGAAAGCATGCAATTTACAGTAATTATATTTCTACATGCAATCAAGCCAGCTCTTTACTTAGTTGTTTAGGGATATATATTCCAATAAAACTCAGGAAAATTAATCCATATCATTTGGGGAACCTAATGTATACATTCTTACCATTGCTTTTACAATGAAGGTCAGATAAACCCTGATATTCTCCAAGGCTGTAAAATTAAGTTCTTAAGTAAAAGACTAAGAGCTCGCTAGTCTGTAACATAAACATATTAATAAAGTGAATACTACTCATAGCCCTTTGCAGCTAAAGAAAAGAAAAAATAAAACTGGTTTGGTTTTTTTTATATGGCATGTAAAGATACACCAGATATTTTAAAAAAATCAGATGAGAAAATTAAGTAGTTCTCTCATGTCATTAAATATATCCAAATAACATTAATTTCCTTAAATATAGTAATTATTCCAACTTGCTTTGTGCATATAATTTTAACTTTTTCCTTATTGATCTTGACTATTGAAAATTTGAATAATACTTTCCAAGGCAATTAATTACATCAGCCACTTGTTGTTTCTGTCCCTTAATTGGATGGCAATTTACTCATTCCTTCAAGTGCAAATTCAGAATTAGGGTTTGTGAAACACTACTTATTTGCATAATTAAAATTAACTTTCTGTGACTGTGCAAACAAAACTATGGCTCAGATGTCACCCAAAAATGAACATAAGAGCAGCATGATGAGAGGAACCATATGTAAATCGTATGAATATTACTGCATTTGTCAGTAATTGCACCCACTGCTCCAAAGGAAATCCCCACACAGCCCTTCCTCCTTCATGCTCCATGCACAGCATGGTTGCCAGTAGCTCTGCTATTACTTTTTGCTGAAAGAAGGGGAAGGTCAGCCCTTTATACCACTGGATTCCCACAGCTTCCTCCTGGCCAAACTGGCAACATACAGACTGGATGGGTGGTCTGCAAGACAGGTAGGAAATTGGCTCACAGACCGCACTCGGAGGATGGCGATCGATGGTTTTTACTCAGGCTGGCAGCTTGTCACATGTGGGATTTGATCCCCCCCCGATCAATACCGGGCCCCACGCTGTTCAACATCTTATTAAATGATCTGGACAATGGGATTGAAAGCACCTTCACCAAGTCTGCCAATGACACTAAACTGGCTGGTGGGATGGACATGTCAGAAGGGCAAGCCATCTTACAGACAGACCTGGACAGGCTGGAAGAGTGGGCTAGAGAGAACTCTATGAAGTTTAACAAAGACAAGTGCAAGGTCCTGCACTGGGACGACGTAACCAAAGATCCCAGTACAGGCTAGAATCTGTGCGGCTGGGATGCCGCCTTGCTGAAGGGGACCTGTGGATCCTGGTGGACAACAAGCTGAACATGAGCCAGCAGTGTGCCACTGCTGCAACAAAGGCAAATCGGATCTTGGTCTGCATCTGCGGGTGCATGACAAGCAGAGATAGAAAAATGGTCATCCCACTCTACCCAGCGCTTGTCAGGCTGCACCTGGAGTGCTGTGTCCAGTTCTGGTCCCCACAGTTCAGGGAAGACACAGACAGACTGGAGTCCAAAGGAGGGCTACAAAGATGATCAAAGGGCTGGAGAACCTGCTCTATGAGGAAAGACTGAAGGCGTTAGATCTTTTCTCCCTGGAGAAGAGAAGGCATCACAGTATTCTAGTACTTAAAGGACAGGTACAAAGAGGACGGAGGCTCTCTCTTCACAGGGAGCCACATGGAGAGGACAAGGGGCAAGGGGTACAAGCTGCATTGAGAAAGGTTTCATCTTGGCATAAGAAAGACATTTTTTACTGCAAGGACAATCAATCACTAGAATAACTTCCTCATGCTTGTGGTAGAGTCCCCATCACTGGAGGATTTCAAGACGCGACTGGACAGGATTCCTAAATAATGTCATCCAGGCTCCCTTTTCTACAAAAGGCTGGACCAGATGGTCTTTCAAGGTCCCTTCCAACCTGCGCAGTTCTATGAATATTTGCAGAATTCATCTTATGTTCTCAGAATTATAGAAGTGGGTATTTTTGTTCTTTTATTGTCACCAGGTGCTGAACTAGCAAACAAGTCCTTGTATGACCATCCTTTCTGAGTCAAATCTCTGCTTGACCCCAAACTCTGGCAAGGTTGGAAATTTGTCTGAGTAATAAATATAGGTTTAGGCTGAGATTAATATATGCCTGTATTAGGGGTATAGCTGAGGTACTCAGCATAGACTCCCCTTCCCACTACATGTTTCCTACAGGTAATGGACAGATCTGAAGTGCCACCTGAAAGCGTAGTCTTTCCATTGACTACAGAAGAAGTGAAGGACAGCTCGGGCTCTTAACTCACTTGCTTATCCAATATATCTAGCTTAAATGGGAATATAAATGCCTCAGTCAGCAATGACTAATTGGCAGTTAAGATTAGTTGTATCCACGATTTCCTCTTCCTGGTTGTGATAAGAGAAATACTAGTTTTCAAGAGAGCCTGTTTTATGAAACTGTAGGTTTTAGTCACCTAGATAGTTACTTGTGAAATCCCACTCTGCAGTCTTAGCTGGATTTTGTTGAGTTGATACAAATGAATTACTAACATATTTTTGCAACTGTTACTTAGAATTTCTTGCCTGTTGAAGAACTAAAATATGTATCTATAGCTATGCAAGACTGTCAAATGCGTGTTTACCAATTCAAAACATGCAATACTTGATTAACTTGTAGGTGGTAATTACATTTCTAATATAATGTGCCTAACTAAGCCTTTCTTCCCCCTTCTTAGCTGACTGTGTACAAAACTTAACAAGCAGTTCAGTTTTGCAGTGTTGGCAGTGTAATAATTATCAGAAGTAGCCTTCTGCGGTCTGCACGTAAGACCACTCATATTGGGTGTCACCTTGGTGGCTCTCCTGCCAACTACAACCGTTAGAAACAGCCTGCCATCTGGTTTGTGGGAGCTTGGCACCCTCTTAGCTTTTGTGTTCCCCTGTGACTCCTGCCCTCTTATCTCAGGGTATCATTTCTCTGCAAAGGGCAGGGAAGCTGCAATAAACTTACCTGGCCAAGTCTCTTAAAAGTTGCAGAGGAGGATGGGTAGCTGCTCCACAAAGGTAGAGGAAGGGAAAGGAGGTAACAGACCACCCTCCACACCCCCTGCCTTTCCAAAAGAAGCTGAAAGAAGCAGCAAAGGTGAAAAGTTGCGATATAGACCAGAGGATATGCTCATTTTCTTCCCTTGTTGCCTTCTGTTGGGTGAGAATTGCTCTTTGTCCACCTCAGAGGGTTCAGAAAAGAAATGAAAGGCTTATTTGTAACTTTTCTGCCCATGCATGGAAGGTGACAAGACAGAATTTTTTCTCTGTTTGCCTTCATACCCCATGAGAGTTGGAGTCTTGCAAGTGTCTCTGCAGCTAAGGAGAATGATGAAGAAGGTGTGAGAGACTGAAAGAGTTAATGTCTCAAACATTGTGGTGGGGCAAGTTCTGCATAACAAGGAACGCTGCATAGCAAGGAACACAGAGGACATTAGCAACAGGACAGAGGGCGTGCAGGAGGGCGCACAGTTCCCTGTTCTGATACGCTGAGTGAGGCAGCTCACCATGCATGGCCAAAGATCAAACAACGGTCTCGTCTGCAGGGAAGGGGAAGTTACTCCCCAAACGACCCCCAAGCCCACCAACCCATTTCCCGAAGGTTCTGAAAGCGCAAACCACTCATGACACCTAATTAGCCTAATGACTTCCTGTGCCCGTCCAAAGGAGGGGCAAAGATGATAAAAGGACACTAACTGAAGCCCCACATGCGTGTGCCCTCTGGGACTGGACCTTAGGCTGGTGGGACCAATGCTGGACACAGGACCGGTGAAATCTTTCTCTTCTCTTTTCCTCTTTCTCTCTCTGTCTTGCTCTCTTTTCTCTTTCCTTTTCCATAATTCCTACAGCTCATCCCTTTAGACACAAAACCCAAAACACAAAACTCCAAGACTGGGACTAGGAGTGGATCCAGCTGCCCCTGGGCTCCTCTCTGAGAAGGAGTCTAGAAAGCAGGGAGATCTGCTCTGAACCTCGTGACCCAACAGGATGGATCTCTTTATTTTCTTCCCTGAATCGATGTATATGGTTACCATGGGTTACACGGTTTACTGAGGTGGTTTCATGCCAATTCCTGTTGTGAGAAACCCCACCACCTACTGTTACACCTTCCAAGTTCAGTTTGCTTCTGTCACGAATAAAATGTTTAGCTGATAGTTTGTGCCGTTTCACCTTAATTTAGCCTGAGGGAATTCCGAACTCACCAGGACTCCCTGGACTGTCCAGCCTGGGTCGTGACAGAAGGATACTGTTACATTCCCAAAGGAAAGAAGAAACCTGCAGACACCATAATACAGAACACGTGACTTTGCCTAAATGTAGAAAGTGTTTACATTAAGGCAGAGTTGCAAGAGGTAGCTGGGACAAGGAAGGGCAGTGCATGTGGTTCAGGTTAGTTGAGGGCAATCTCAAGGTAGATTCTAAGTATTAGTGGACATCAGAATTGCTGGAAGTGAGCAAGAGCAAAATCCTCTGGTTCTACGCATGGACTGGGCACATTGAAGAAAGCTACCCTTCCAAAATGGATAACTAAATAATTCAGTAACACAGTACCAGTCAGTGATTTTTAGATGTGTCTGGCATGAATATTGGTCATATAAATCTAAGAAAAGTTTCCATGTGTTTTATGTGAATATATTAGATGTTTATTCAGCCCCCTTTAGATTGCTTCACACTAAACAAATCATATTGCACTAACATTGACACATTAAGATATGGAGGAGGAGTGTGTAGTAATGGGGAATTTAGATTCCCCAGAATTAAGGACCAAAAATCATTACCAGTATTAGATGATACATGTGCATAGAAAGCCAAATAATTGTGCCTGTTAATGGAGGAGAGCAGTCTGGTAGTGATATGTATTCATTCATTGTAATCAAACCAGCATTAATATATTCCAAAGTAAAAGGATTACAGACATCTCATCAGAGAGCTCTGTCATTCAATCACGTGAATCCTATCTGGCTTACAGAAATTAAAATTCATAACAAAACTGTGTGAACATTTCCTTGTTTAATTAAAATTATACATATGATTCTGTGCTCCAAGCTACCAGTGTGAGTGGTACGCCTTACACGAACATTACAAAACTGAAAAAAGGAAAACTAAATTCTTAAGCTAACAGCAACTGACCTAGTTGTCATAGGTCAGATCCTGATCTCACTGGCTGAATATCTCTTCTGACGTATGTGCAGATACAGAGATCAATGAAAATGTTAGTTAATGTTTCCTTTAAAAAGAATGTTGAAGATCAAAAGATGAGCATATCACATTAAAAGTATATCACATTTTTCTTGAAAAAATATATACTAAATATGTTATATTAAATATTATATTATTTATAATAGTATATATTAATTTTATCACTGTGTTTTAAACTGGCATATGTTTAATTTATAGTTCATATATTTAATATAAAACATGTTAAACAATCAATTCAGAACAACTAAGTACTTAGAAGACAACAAAATTATTATTATCCTGATTGATAGACACTACATTTTAACTTTCTTCTTTAATAGCTAGCTGGCTTATGTGGATAAGAAGAAAGCAAAAGCTGTAATATGACTTGGGTCTAGTTAAGTTTCAGTTACTGGGCTGTGTTCTGGGGATGCACAATGTTTGACTACTACAGGACTTGTGTGCCATAGTAAGCACATAGCTTCAGGAAGGCAATTTAAACCATGTACTAGCAGTGGGTGTTGAACCCTGAAGGCCCCTAAATCTAGACTTACATTACAAAGTTCCCTGTATTCCTAAACACAGGCTTTCACACAAGATCTGGAATTTCCTTGCTTAAGATTGCAGATGCCAAAGATCCCCTGTGATTCAAAGACGAACAGGGAGGCTCTCCGCCACCTGAGAGGTCCCAAAAGCTATGTCTGCTCAGCCCCCTCTGTTTGACCAGTGGTCCTGCCACCCTGCCTGATGGTTGGAGCAATTCACTGGGAAATGGCTTCCAGGTGCTCCTGGGCCTGAGGGGGCTGAAGTTGTAGCTCCTCATTCCCAGCAGTAGTTTCCCCTGGCCCCTACCTTTCCCATGGGTCAAATCCAAGCTGTGGAGCCAGAGCACCATCAAACTAAGAGCTGTATGGCCAAAATACAGGGAAGGTCAGCCCTTCCCTGTCTAAAGAGGCTGCAGCATGTTCACACAATGACTAACTGGTGCTCAGCAGTACAGTACCAACAGGTACTTACAAAAAGACTGCACTAGACAGACTAACCTATGTTTCTATATTGTCCTATGTTATTTGTATATCATATTTCTGATTAGTGGTCTGCATCAAAGATGTTTTGCAATCCCAGGACAAGTTAGCAAATTGTAATAAGGAGATATCTGTGAAGAGGTCTAGTGACAGACTGTTTGTGGGTTCCTCTAGCACCCATCACTGTGACACCAGGGAACAGGCACAGGCACCTCCAGAGCAACAGTGGAACCAAGAGACCTGGAGCATGTGCTTAGCTTTGCAAAAGACTTTAGGCTTATCACCTAATCTCCCTGTGCTTCTGTCACCCTTCTATAAAACTGAACAACTGCTTTAGTACCTCTCATGAGCGCGTTGTGAAGAAAAATCCATTTAGAGTTTACAAAGCTTCACATATTATGGGAATGAACACACCAGAAAAGCCTATGCATTAAAGACTAAGGACTGGTTCTGCTGATGCCATTATGTGCTCCTGCCTATAGTACCTGTCAAATGTAGTTAGCATCATTAAGGCGCTCTCTGTTGTAATATCACACAGAAACAAGACCTAATGAAATTCGTAGAAAAGAAATAACGTTCCTCTTCGCAGCAGCTGCTCAACCAGAAACTCAGGTAAAGCGAACTAATGGACCCTTCTATTTTTACTTTTGAATTTAAAAAATGTCGAATGTTACACATCACTACCTACTTACACCACTGCATTTCTCGTTTGCTAATAGCAACATTTCTCCTCACCGAATTCAGGATTAATTCTTGTAGTTAATTAAGGAAAATAAAGTGGCTAATTTACTTGCGATATTTAATTAACTTTGCATGAGCTATTTCTGAGCAAAAGGTAAATGCAACTATTGCCAATTTCTGTGTGCTTCTCTAGCATGACCACTATGAAAAGCCAGAACTGTTTGCTTATCTACTCCTACTTGGTACAATTACATTAGAAAATTGGATTTTTACAAAGGCAATAGTCTGTCATCATATCTCTGTCTTCTGCAGTATTTGCATATGTAAATTCACCTACACCTACGTTTGCTAAATGTGCAGATTTACCCTGAACCTTTACATCAACTATTGTGCTTATTATTAGGTAAGAACCCAGTTGTCACAGATCAAGACACAGAAGCCCCTGTCTCCATCTCATGCTGTCTACTGAAAGAATTAAAATGCACTGGGAGCCCCAGTTCTGTCAAAGGACAATTCTTTCTTGAGGAGCTTGTTTGATTTTGAATTCTCTTTAATGCCAGGCTTAGGTGATAGGAAATTCATGGAAGTGATTTAGGATAAAATAAAGTAAAGCTTCTATTAAATGACAATTAGAATGATGCCTCTGTGATGCCAGCCTACCAAATTGGCCAATAAGACAACATGTTCTCAGAAAATGGCAACAGAAAACCTTTGTTTCAGGGAATTCCTGCACTTGTTTTCAAGTTTATTTTTAAAATAACTGCCTCCGGCATCTATCCCACATTAATTAAGGATTTGTTACTCCTGAAAACTGTCACGCTTTAATTCACAAGGAACCTTTCACTTCCAAACTTCCTTGCCAAATTTAATTCCTCCTCAGAAAGACATTTTAATCAGCAAAAAAGATACTCCTGGTTTTCTTCCAGAAAACAACATACTGACCACCTTTGACATCACAGTTCTTTTTTCCCAGGAATTAATAACCAGTCAGTAGTTGTTTTATTGTGTGTTCCATGAATGTTGTAAATTCTAATAGATCATCATGTTGCTTGCAGTAATCTGCAAAAGCTTCTACTCTTTGGTTTATTAACATCTACATTACACTTGTTTTTAACAAACAGTAATTACTCATTAATCCTTTATTAAAAACCTTGCTATAAATTGCAAGCATGGAATGCCAAAGTCACCTCAGAAACTTGCAAAAGTGTAAGTTAAACAGGTAAGTGGCTGGAGGGCCCTGTAGCTTCGAAAGCCAGAGGTTCTCTCCAGTAGGTGACAGGTAAGAAAGTTATTTTCTGGTCATTCATTGTGCTAGCGGTCTTAGAGAGTGCAAAAAACTCCACCCCAACCCAAGTCCCTCCTTGGTTATCTTAACTCGAGTTCACACCCCTGAGCGCTCTGTACCCCTGAGCTCTAACTGTGAAGATCCTTCTTTAATCATACATGGTGAGAATGGAAGTTCACCTGAGCTCAGTGCCCCTCTTCAGCTGGTGCTGGACCAGTTTCTGTACCTTTCTTTGCAGCGTGAGGGATGCTACGCTGACATCTCTGCACTACCACTGAATTCCAAAGGGTCAGTGCTGCAGCATGTGGTGGCAGAAGCCAAGGTGAATCCCCAACTTCAGCGGTGACCACTGAATCTAATGCCATGTGCCTGTGACTTCTTTCCTTTTTGCAAACTGCACTTGAGGCCACACCAACTATTCCATGATTTGGCTTTAGTTTAGCAACTTTAAATGTTTTTAAACCAGTGGGGAAACTCCTGCTTATTTCTGTAGCAGTAGAATTAGGCCCAATAGCTCACCTAATAGGAAAGAAGAAGATGTGGTGTGTAATTAGATGTGTTTCTCCAGGAAAAAAACAAACAGCCCTGACGTAACAGCACGTGCAGCTGTGCCACTCTGCTCCTGCATGAAAAGGTTAAAATCAGCCCAGCTGGTGCTCAGTGAGATGCTTCCATCTTAGAACTTCAATCAGATTTTTCAAGTAACTTCAGCCACAAAGTATGCTGAAGTGAATGGTTTGAACTAAAGCCATACTATTATTGAGGAATTGGAATAGGTACAATGTACCAGGAACAGTACAGACCTGTACATAATGAAACCTGAATTTCTTTACTGATCTGCTGGATCGTCTCAGGCTGGATCATCTCATTTCAATTCTCTGTATCTGTTTTATCTTTTACACTTTACCTGCTGAGATCTGTAGGCTCTTAGGAACAGGGACCAGCTACGAACCAGCTACGCTCTGCCTTCAAGCACAGTTCAGTTTTCTCTGAGGCCTCTAAGAGCCATGACATAAATATGTAATAATGATGTGGTCTATATTAGGAATGTAGAATAGCAATTTATTTGGGTTTAGGAACTGTTTAAAAAGTAGATGGATACTTTTAATTAAGTTCAAATAAGGTGATTTTAGCATGTTTTCAGTAGTGGGAAAAGGTTGATTAGGTTGGGAGCTGGTCTTGGTTAGCCAAATGCTGAACTGATTCTCTTAATCTGACATATCCTTTCCTGACATAAGAATAAATAATAATGACAAGTTTTCTTTTTAATCACTGAAACTCACACGAATTGTGCAGAGTGAATGTTCACCAGTTCTGCTGCATTTTGTGAAGAAAAGGTCTAAAACAGAGAACCTCAACCAGGGAACTGGAAATAAGAATAATTATCTTCTTAATAAGTCGTCCTCAAGAGAAAAAAGATTAAAAGACTTGAAGAAAGAGATCAGGGCTGGTATTGACAGTAGTGTTTGAATAGGGAGAGATCTGGGTTTATATTGAGTCCTTAATATGTCATTCAAAATGAAAGTAAGGTGGGATATGCTGAAGAGTTTGGAAGAGTGTGTGTATTCACAAGTCAGTCTCTTATTTTAAGGGTTGTGCTGACCGCCTGAGAAGAAAGGTGACCTCCAACCTTGACAGAGAGGTGACCTCCACCCTTGAGAGGTGACCTCCATCCTTTCCTTTGCTAGCAGATGTTTTGAAATCTCTCAGAGTGCAGAGTTATCACTTGAGTTATATGTTACACTTAACTCCTTAAAATCCAAAGTTATGCTTTACTTCTTATACCGGATATCATTGCCTCAAAAATCCTTCTGATTTGAAAGTTGTTTTGCATAAGATTGGGAAGAGGAAGGCCAATTAGTTCCACTTTGTCAAGCTTGAGTTATTCCAAGGCAGTTTAACAAAGGCTCTTTAAGCAGAAGAAATCTCGCAGTTTCACGGAGAGAAATTCTCCCAGTTTCAACGTTTCCCTGGGTCCTTTGGAGACCTGCCTGTTAGCTATTAACATCTACCGTGGGACATCCAGCCTTCACCAGAGTAACACGCGGCCAGGAAAAGCCCTTTCCCCTCCTCCCCACTTTAGCGTTTCCTAATTAGCACCTGTCCTGGTTTCAGCTGGGATAGAGTTAACTGTCTTCCCAGTAGCTGGTACAGTGCTATGTTTTGAGTTCAGTATCTGAAGAATGTTGATAACACTGATGTTTTCAGTTGTTGCTCAGTAGTGTTTAGACTACAGTCAAGGATTTTTCAGCTTCTCATGCCCAGCCAGGGCACCTGACCCAAACTGGCCAATGGTGTATTCCATACCATGCGATGTCCCATCTAGTTTAGGAACTGGGAAGGGGGGGAGGGGGAGGCGGGGAATCGCCGCTCGGGGACTGGCTGGGTGTCGGTCGGCGGGGGGTGAGCAATTGCCCTGCGCATCATTTGTACATTTCAATCCTTTTATTACTACTGTTGTCATTTTATTAGTGTTATCATTATCATTATTAGTTTCTTCTTTTCTGTTCTATTAAACAGTTCTTATCTCAACCCACGAGTTTTACTTCTTCTCCCGATTTTCTCCCCCATCCCACTGGATGGGGGGGGAGTGAGTGAGCGGCTGCGTGGTGCTTAGTTGCTGGCTGGGGTTAAACCACGACAGCACCCTGGAAAGGAGTTGGGCCGTTTTAAACACAAGGTCAAGGAAAACTCTGTTAACTGAGAAAATCCCGCAGCTGCTTTGGGGCTTTTCCTCAGCAGGACCAAGCTGGGCAGAGGGAGAGGTCAGCCCTCACCGGCCTGGGACTCAGGGCCTCCCTCCCGCTGCCGCCCCCCCCAGTAACCCCAGCAACCCGCTGGCGGGCCCCAGTGATGCCGTAGGGTTTTGGCAGCTGTGCCGAAGGGTTTCCATGGCCACCCGCTCCGTGGCCAGGCTCCGGAGGCTTTGTGTGGCGGCTCCCCATTGCCTGCCCGCCAGCCATCCCACCTCTGTGCCATGGGCTGCCTCCCCACCTGTGCCCCACAACTTCTGCCACTGCACGCACAAAGTTCCCTGGTTCTCCCCCCTCCTCTTGTTCGGTATTTTTCTATTTTTCTTTCCATAGGTTTTAAAAAATTTGGCTTCAGAAAAGAAAACATCTTACCTTTCCCAGCATTCCCGATGCGGGCTGCAAGGCTGGTCCCTGGCGCAGCTAAGCCATCCCACAAAGAGTTAAAAACCCCACCACCCAAACCCAGAAAACAAACCCAATAAAAGACACCCTTTTGTGACCGAAGCGAACTCTTTGGAGGTGTCGCTGTCCGTGCGGACAGCTGGATCCCGGTCCCATCGTCTGCGCGGTGAGGGGACGGGACGTGGAGGGCACTGTCCCCACCGCTGTGCCCCTCCAAGCTCCGGCAGTCCCGGACCCCCGAGCACCAGCCTTCGGTCAGGACGGACAGACGGGAAGGGTGTTCCACAACGGGCAGCTGCCACATGCCCGTAGTCAAGGGGACACGCCAAGGACTATTCAGAGGCAGGTTGAAAGCCTGATCTTTCGCCCTCTCCTTACTTCCAGGGCTGATACATAATGCATTAAAAGGTGGAGCCAGGCTTCATCTCTATTAATCCCTTAGGGATGGGAAATTGGAGATTACTTTTGAATTGGAAATGGTGCCGGCAGTCTTTTGAGGAGTAAATCTATCCTGAGCAAATACAGAGAAAGGGAAAACTTCTTTTCCAGCCTGCCAAGGGCCTAGTTTCAAGGAGGTTTCATTCTAGCTGTGCTCCATTCACAAAATTACAGTTTTCAGTGGAATACATTTTTCTGAAAGATTTATATGGCAAAAAATGTCACATTTGTTTTGTATGTTTCCCTTTCATATGGGGGAAAAAAATGCTCCATGCAATTTCTCCAGCTAGCAGTGCGCTTTCTATACCACTTGCTATTTAAGTGCGTGATGAGACCCATGAAAAATAACCCATTTATTCCAACTTTCGACAAACCTGTTCCCTCATTTCTAAGTATACATGGCTTGCAAACTACTCTTTGTGGATATAGAGATCTGTGCAAAGCAGCTTGCAGGTTCACATCTCACATTGGAAATCTGCTGCCACAAGGTGAACCAAATGATAAGACTGATGGACCCTAAAGTATATTCTCCATTGTCATTGCTATTTTTACTGGAGAGTGCTCACAGGAGTGCCATTTTACAAATAAGCAGTAATGCTTGCCCTGAGGAATTTAAACTTAAGCCTTTGCCTGTATAGCAGCTTTCATTCCAGGAACTCAGTCCTTTAAGCATTCACAAATTTCCTTTTGCAGTCATAAATACATAGACAAGGAAATCGAGCCACAGAGAGCTGAATTCTCTTCCACAAACGTTACAAAAAGGCTATGCAGGGCTGCCTTCAGGAAGCTTCAGTCCTAGGCACACAGATGCTGCTGCTGCTGAGGAAGAACAGCAAGTCCAGCATGTGAGAGGTGCCCAGCACAATTCTGCATCGCAACCTGCTGAGACCCTCTTCAGGCTGGGGAGTCACACTTTCGTATGGTGCTGCCTCCCTGCCAGACTCAAAGGACCTGCAGATCCTGCACACCTCAGCAGCCCTGGACAGCTCTAGTGTCCAGAAACCTTCTGTAAGTGATGTAAAAAGTCACACTTCTTTGAGAATTCTTTTTCATGTTCAGAATTTGTACATTTGAAATACATCCCTAGGCGGCATGTATTGGGTTTACATGGCAAGGTTTTAGCAGCAGGGGAGCCGCAAGGGTGGCTTCTGTGAGAAAATACCAGAAGCTGCCCCCATATCGGACAGAGCCAGTTGCAGTAGTCTCCAAGATGGACCCACTGCTGGCCAAAGCTGAGCCCATCAGCAACACTCTGACAATATATTTAAGAAAGAGTAAAAAATGCTCCACAGGAGCTATGAGAAAGAGGAGTGAAAGAAACAACCCTGTAGACACTCAGATCAGTGAAGAAGGAGGAGATGCTCCAGGCACTGGAGCAGATTCCCTTGCAGCCCATGGAGAGCCCACACTGGAGTGGGCTCCTGGCAGGACTTGTGGCCCTACAGGGGACCCACGCTGGAGCAGTCTGTTCCTGAAGGACTGCACCCTGAGGAAAGGACCCACGCAGTTCTTGAAGAGCTGCAGGTTCCAAAAGTGGTCTGATGCAGCTCCATCAGCTGCCCTATCATACAATGCAAACAGAACACAGAGCGCTACATACATAAACCTATCCGCTCCTGAACTGTGAAAAACATGTGGGTGGAGAAGGAATCCTCCTGGTTTATTTGTGCTATGCTCAGTAAATTCACTTTCGGTGAGTCCTAGAAGCTTTGGGCAATGTATGTACTCTTGTAGTTCTTTCATCTTTCTGCATGTGTGTTCCTGTAGGAAAGCCTTTCCATACAATGCACTCAATGTCATAAGGCAAGCCAAGCATCTTCAAAGCACCAGAACTGTAAGACTTTTATTTGATTCTTGAGGGGGGCACAAAAGCCTTTGCTAACCTCCCACTGGCATCTCCACACCTACACAAAGCCAGGAGCATGGGTCGCTGTGACAAGCACTTACTCAGTTTTCGGTTACTGACTGCCTCTTCCAAACCTGCCTCTGTGCACCAGAGACTCCTTATATTCTCTCTGGGCCAGAAACGTATGAATTCTCTGAAGGTGGGGCTGCACTTTGCAACTCCTTGGACCTATATCATGTTAAAACTGCCACTTTCCAAAGTGGTCTTACATTTCCCATGAAATGTCCTCACTTTACCACCTCAGCAAACAAGCAAGATCTGGGAGCTGTCATCTGGGAGCCTTGCTCCTAAAAGAACTTAGTATCAAAGCGCTCTGAACAAGTTTCACAAGTTTAAGTTATAAATAGCATTGCTTGCTGTGATCTTAACAAGTAAAAAGAAAGAACATCTATAAACTTTTCCTGAAAGAAAGCAGTGTGTCTCTGCAGGCTGTTCCTGAACAGAACAGCACACAGCAACCTCCTCCTGTAGCCTTGTGAGAACATGAAGGTGAGGGTCATGGATATCAGAAGTTCTGGTTAAGAAACACACAGGGATCATGCAATGACAATATAGACTCATTCTGTATCTGCAGAACACAGGCTTAAAAGGGAGCTCCTGGGACACTGTGTCCAGCTCTCAATTGTCACAGAAAACCATGACACCACGAGACTTTTTCCTAAGTATATGAAGTTCAGTCTTAGAACCTGATTGGGTTTTTTGCCCACATGACTCTTAGAAGAAGGCTCCTCTAGAGTCAGACTGCTCCGGCAGTTAAAGATCATCTTATTTCCTGCAGTTAATACTCGCTTGCTCTTTTGCCAACATTATCCCTCAGCTCAGATAGCTTTCCCCTCTCCTGTCAGGTTTATAGAAAGCAATTTTATCTTGCTGCAATTCAGGAGGAAGCTGCTTCTCTCCCCTTCTCCTTCTCCTGCTCCAGCAGTGAGTGCAGATTAGAGACAAAAAAGTCAAGGCCACATCAAGCATCCCATCTTCTTTCCTCCCATAACTGTAAATTCATTACAAACCGTTGGCACATGTACTAGGCAGAAGCATACTCCACTCGCAGATCTACCAGCTTCCCTGAAGGAATGACAGCCATGCCAGGGTCAACTGAAATATCACCCCACAGAGAAGATGTTTGCTAGCAAAATAAGGAAAGAAGGCCAACAACTGACAACTAAATGGTATGGATGATCACAGGGTAGCGCTCAAGCTAGTTCCCAGGCACTGTTAAATTTGCTACTACAGACAGCTTCTGGGATCTGGTGGAAGCTCATGCCTTAAAATGAATCATCTTTCTTGGGATGTTACTGTTTATCAATAGAAATGTGTTTTTTACAGAATTGCAGAGGGTACATTTACTGCATCATGTCTACTCCAGCTCTCACTACCTTTCTGTGAATCCAGAGCAATGGGGGCATCTACTGCTTACTGCTGATCGCAGCCAAAGATGTCTTTAAATGGAAGAGAGAAGGCTCTGCTAAGGAGTGGAGTGTAGCCCAGCCAATACATGGATGTGTGGGACTGCAGCAGTGTGTGTCAGCCATCATCTATGTAAAAGTATCAAAGTATGCGACTCTTAAGAGAAAGCTAACAGCATCTGACTCTCAGCTCTTTTGCTTGAAAAATGTAAGCCTGTGATCAATAGTATTGATGAATAGGTTCATTATGTTAACTAACAGAGAAAGTTGCTACAGCCCATGTGAGCAAGCTGATACTTTGCACCTGATAAGTGAAAAAAAGATATTAAAAAATATTACTAAAAATGCTTTGGAAGTGGTTGAATAAAAAATGAAGTTTATGTTATTTTGGTGTCTGTGTAGTACTTTTAGTACTTTGGTTCTAAGAGAATTTAGTGCTTATAAAAGAGAGAAGCTGACAGCCAAGGAAAGACACCTATTCTCTTCATTCACCGACCAGGTACATTGGGAGCATCTGGCTTGTTCTGAGCTTCTGAAGATGACTATCCACTTTGAAGTTTGTCTTTTGTGTCAGTGAAGCCAGGGGTTTTTCATTTCTGTCAGTGCAAACCATGAGGTACTTTGAAGTGTTCTCTTTCTGACATTACTAGCAGCACTTTAAATCTACATATTAAAAAAGACACTTTTTTTGGAAACATTCTCATGATTCTTTATGAGAACATTCAGTGTGGGTATATATTTTATTTCTGTGTTTCAGAGTAATGGCCCATTTTACCTGTAAAACATGGTCTGAAAGATAGATACAGTCTGACAAGTCATTTTGAGTCTTGCCTGTAGGAATGCAAACACCACTTTAAATCTATGTAAGAGACTAATAAAGGAATTAATTATAACAATTAACAAAGGAATAAAAGGAACATTAATGAATATAAAAATTATAAGTAAATGGAACATCTTATCCTGTGTTTTTATTCATATATTCCCACATATGTTATGAAAATGGAGAGAATGGTGTCATATGAGTGCACTGATCTAAATTCGACAAAGCAGACAGTCATGTCAACAGCTAAACCTAAGGTATCATGGCATCTGAGAATAAACTAGAAAAATAGAACAAAAAAAAGAGAACATAAAGTTCTAAATACTTTTACTAGTTCAAATGTTGCATATTGCTGAACTTCAAGATGATGACTATCAGATCCTTCTGTTTAATCTAAACCTCTTTATTTATCTGCAGTACCTCAGATTACTGCCATGTACTCAATTTTAACATGGGCTGCTTGAGGACAGGAACACAGAAGTTTATCTCTGCTTCTAATGATACTTGGAAGATCATTGAAATGCATTTTAGCTAAGTCAAAGGGAAAACCATTCATATAAGAACAAATAGTTCATGTAAGGAACAAGAGAATGAAAATACAGGAAATTTCATTTAAAAATGTGAAACCCCTTTTTTTACTGGAGGGTGGGTAAACACTAGAACTGGCTACCCAGAGAAGTTGAGGAGTCTCCATCCTTGGAGATATTCAAAGCCCTGGACATGGCCCTGAACAACCTGCAGGAGTTGACCCTGCTTTAATCAGGGGCGTTGGACTAAACAGTCTCCAGAGCTGCCTTCCAACCACAGCTTTTCTGTGATTCTCTGAATAATGGTTACTTACTGTCTCACAGTAGGTCCCAATGTGATGCTGTTGCTAATGTAAATGTGGCTGGACACAAAAGCAATAAAATACCACGAATGAGTAGTGAAACATGTAGGGCACTGATGAAATAGGTGCCTGAATTCCTAGCTCTATTCTGAAGTCCCACCTCAAAAACAATGTTCCAAACCTGGAGGGGATTCCAAACGAGGTACATGAATGATTAGTCACCTGAAAAAAACCCCATATTTCATAATCAGAACTCTTTCTGCCTGGTTTACTAACAAGAAGACTTGCTCACAGTCCTACAAGTTTATGCAGCAGGGTTTTCCAGTAGTGGAGAGCTTTACAATACAACATTAAAAAAAGGAGGACTGAATAGCTGGCTCAAAAAAGCCAGACTAGAAATCAGATGCACTTTTTAACAAAAAGAATGTCTTCACATTTGAATAAGTTAAATCCTGGGAGAGTGCTATGGTTTGTGTAATGCAGAAGATAATCTTGAATGATCATTTCTGGTCTTAAAATATGCTATATCTAACAGCATACACTGAAAAGGTGTGGACTGTTTCTTTCTTGGCACATCTACCCAAATAGTTGAGAATCATGGCCCTGCTTCATTGGGAAATCTATATTGCAGACATAAATTAGAAGTATTGCATGGTAGCCTATAGATAGATGGTATTTAGACTATAGACTACAAGTAGGCTATGGACAGACAGTCTTTGTATCTTTAAAATACCGAACCTCTGAGGGTACTGCAGGCTCAGAGCAGTGTATGTCTGACTATATGTGTGATCACATTACAGTATGTTCCATTTCAAAAGCTGCGATTGTTATTACCAGATCACATTTGCTTTGTGTTATGACTTACACACAAAATTAGCCCAAGGATATTACAGGGTGTTGATCTATCTGTGGAGGAGAAAAATGGGATGACCAGTAATGCCAAGACATGAATAAAAATGGAAAGAGTAGTTCAGTGTATAGGGACCCATATTTAATGGCATATCAGGGTCACTCAAATTCTCTAGATAAGATCAGAGCAGGGAATGAATGCAAGGCTTATGCCCACACAAAGAGGCCATTCTTTGCAGAGATACAGGTACTACGCAAAGTGAATGGGCAAAGTTTGCCTCCCACATTTCTTTCATTACTCATACCTAACACCTGCTAGTTAACTAACATCCATCCATTTTTCATACTGGCCTGCTCCAGTTCCACTGAACATTAATGTCAGTAAAATAATCTCTCACTTCATGTTACCTTGCACAGATAAAAATGGTAGTGCTGCCAAAGCCATGCAACCTGAATTCAGAGGTGCTTATCAAGTTTTAAAGCAGAATGTACCCTATTTTCAATCCCTGATGGGAGACAGGGTTGCCTTCAAATTAGGGGAAAAAGAAAGCAGCTGTCTAACTACACCCAGCAAAAATGTGTGACTGCGTAGGGCTCAAAAAGAATTGTGCACTGAAAGCAAATAAACCTTCAAACAGGCAGAGTGGCAATTTTCCAGTTTGGGATGTAAGTAGGACACCAGATTTCATTAGCATTACATTTCCTCATGGAACAGTTACTGTAAATGCAGAATCACGTTTTATGTCTTGCCTGGAAAACATCATATATAGCACCTGAGCACACCTTCACACTGAAATGACCCTTGACAGACCAGTGACTCAGAGGGACTGGTTAATTATCACCACCAGTATCTATAGCAGAAGAATATTCTCAAAATCTCCTGCACAGTTATTGCGCCAGCTTGCAAGAGCTTGGCAAATTGCAGTGTGACCACATATGGTTTTGGTCTGGAGACCTAATTCTCTAAATCAACACTACTCTGATGACTTCAGGGAGGCTGCAGTGATTTACACTGCCTGAGAGTATAAACACATCAATCTAGAGGGTCAGAAAATGGATCGTTTGCTACACCTTTTACTGTATGGTATGGCATCATGTACTACACAGCAGAAAAGAAGTTGCTGATGAGGCAGAGAAAAGGGTCCTATATACATCTGCATCTGCCAAATAGAAAAAACTGGAGGATACCCTCATAACCTTTGCTTTCTAGTGTGGCCAAACAAAATGTAGTTAGACACATTTATTCTGTAGTCTCTAACTATTCTGACAAGACTCTGTTGAATGAGAATCGCCCCAAGCACAATATTCTCTTTTTTTCATTGTTGGTGACTCTCCACATAAGCTGTCTTTCATGCCTTAATTCTTTATGCTGGTCTGTATGCATTCTGGGCTGTGATGCTTTGACATGCTAATGAATTTTGCTGTGCTGTTAATAAGTCAAAGCTACAGGACATCCGGTGATATCATCATTACCAACCTACGTATGATTGTTTTATCTTCTTGCCAAATTCTAGTCTAGCATTTTCAGCTGGGCAAAAATAACGTGCCCATCTGGGAGGACAGGTAAGGGCTATTTGGTGTGATCCCTGCATTACACCGACCTACATTGCTTGTGAGAGCTAAGACACATGACCTTTATGTTGGGAGTACAGGTTTAGCAAGGGCATTCACTTGCAGGGAAGGGACTTTCCTTTGACTATTTTTTGTTGTTTTCCAAATGAACTTTGTGCTGGAAGGAAGGGAGTAGAAAAAAACCTGTGTTTGCTGAATGTGAGTAAAGCAGGCATGTTTAACACAAATATTCCCAGGTAGCACCACCAGCCTGCCCCTGACCTGAGGGGGCTGAAGCAATAGAGCAGCTTTTGTGACCACCTACACCTTTCCCTCAGAAACTGCCAGTGGCTCCTAGGTAAGTTTTTATTGTTCCCCTCTGGCAGTGAGGCTGAGAGCCTAATTTCATTTCATGTGGACTCAGACCCCCATATTAGTACTTCTCTATCAAGTCTGAACTTTCAAAACAGCATATAATCATTAACATCAAACCCTGCAGTTGCCCACTGAGATGTTATCACCACAGTTTTCTAATAGGAAAGCCATGCAAGAGACCGTGCCTGGTGCCACACAGTGACTTTGGCAGTCACAGCTCCCAGACTGTATTCTTAATATATTAACTTTATAGTTGACTCTGATTTTGGAATGATATAAAATACATTTAGCACTAAAAACTCCAGAAAACTTATTGAAATGCCCTGCTCTTACCTGGTGGTCATAATTCTCAAAGAGCTTGCTGATGGAGGTGAGTACTTTTATGCCCATTACAAGAGTGAGCAAAAAGAAGCACTGGAAGGGGAAGGGATTTTCCGACCCACATTCAGTCATTCAGTGGCCACATGGGATCCATCTGGGTCCGTTCAGTGCACTTTCCCAGGTCTCACCTTGCTTTGCTCTAGCAGTCTTCACTAGCTTGCCTCAATACTGCAAGACCCACAACCCCACAGAAGTTTGTGATATTCAGCGTCACACAGAATTAGGTCATTAGTTTTAGATTCAGAGTTTAGTCTATGTTTGCCGTTCAGATTACTGTGTCAGGAGCATGAAAGACTCTCCCTGTATTTCCTGCAGAGCTGAGAGCCAGTCCACGGTTCCTCAGCTGCACAACCAAAAGTGATTTTTTTCTCTGCCCCAAGTACTAGCGGAAAATAACTGCCTGATATTTCCTTTCTCTTCTCACATGTCTCCATTTTCCAAAAGTACAAGATCCCATTGCTTCTCACCTCCTGAGACAGAGTCACCTATCACCCCCACGCAGCCCAGCCCCACGCCATCTCACACCAGTTCCCGTGAGAAGCCTCATCCCTTCCCTCACCAGAAAGTGGTCCCCTCCAGCACTTCCCCTCCAGCACCGCTGTCACACAAGTGAAGACGAGCAAATGAAGAAACCCAAGCTCAGACCTGACCTTGCTCTTGTCTCTGATGTTATCCCATCGGAGAAAGGGAAGCCAGAATAGAGAGCCAGCAGTGGAGGGATGGACTCTGCTTCTTCTGTTGTCCTGGGGGATGTTAAAGACACAGACATTGTACATATTGCTCCCAGCCACCCTGGTACCCTCCTTTCACACCTCCTTCTTCTCCCCCGGGGATGACAGGCACACATTAGGAAGGGAGGTGTGGAAGACAGATGCCCAGCTCCGTTCCTCAGACACCACACAGTACCAGGCAGCTCATTGACCTTTCCCAGTGCGGGCAGTGGGATGGTGGCTGATGCCAACCACCAGCCAGCCCAGACAGCAGCCAGCGCTATGGCTGGCCTTTATGGGGACAAACACCGAAAACCTTCATTCTCTGTATTGCTCTCTATCCTTATCTTCCCTTTTGCGTTGCATATTACTAGTAGAGCAGACGTGTCAAGTAGACATTATTTGTAGAAACCATGCCTCTTGGTTAACTCAAAGCTCTTGAATAAAATTCATGAAGAAAAATAAAAATCCCATCCCATTTTATACCTATTCTCTATCCTTCACAAGCATGTTTTTCTGTTTTTCAGTAACTGTATTACCACACACATATACTCCCCATGCAGGCCTGAAGAGTGCCAAAACGGAGTGCAAATGTGATGCTTCTGCTTATCAGTTACCTAGCAGACATCTGTGGCATTTAGTTGCCAGAATTTGGATTTGGCCGGCCAGCTGCTGCTGTGGTCACTGTGTACATCTGTGCAGTATTTCTTATATCAGGAGACAATTTCTTCTGACTCCCAGTGGATTTGCAGCTGTGAAGGTCACACTTCTGACTGCATCACTTTTATTTTCTTTTTTCTTTTATGACTTCAAATCTCAGAGGATACCACACATGACTGAGGAGGAGCGGAGCTTTTGTGAGCTCAAGAGAACTTTCAGATGTTATTTTTATTTGGGACTCTACTGCAGTATCGCTTACACGCTTTCCCTGCCCCAAAGCATCCACATGAGATCCGCCAGTGGATGAAGGCACTAGATGGGAGCAACCTAAGGAGTCACAGCCCTTGTCACGTCTTGCCCTGGCATCACAGCTGAATGGTGTTGCAAATATGATCTTAAATATCTTTTAGATGCTTCTAAAATCTGGGTTAGTTTTTCTTTTTTTTAGTAAGAAAATTGAAATCAGGTGAGGGCTACAGATCAAAAAAAGAAAAAAATTACAGCTTAAAAATTAAAAATATAAAAAATTTTCAGGAATAATCTGAAAAGCTGGATAAAAATAATTTCATTTTAAGCCATTTCAACTTAAGCAGGAACTATCACAGTAGTGTCACAAATAAATTGGCAGCCAGGTCACCTCCATATCTGAGTTGCAACTGGGTCACATAAAAACTGACTTCTTGTCAGACTTTGCTACTGATCCAAGGCCTTGACTGTAATACCAGTTCTTCCTAGCTCCATATTACTTTTCAGTTCAAGGCAAAGAGGCCTCTGAGGTTTTTTACATTAGTGAAACCAGCATGTTTTTAAAAATAAATAATTTTATTGATGTAAGGTACTGTTTTATCACTTCCATTATTGTTGCTAATAATAGCAACAGTAAAAATTTATTTACACCATTGAAACATATAAAAAAGTCTATTGGCTCACATTAAAGATCCAGCTAGCTCACAGAAGTCAGTGTTTAAGGAAGAGTGTAAGAATAGGACATGCATTGTACCTTCTAAGTTTCAGCAGTCCAGAGAAACTCCTCATCAAGAATTTGCAACAGTAGTTATTTCTGTTGTCAGTGGTTTTATCTTCTACAAACTCATGGAGTGAACTCATCATTCAGTATCCAAAGTACTCTATGGCGTTAGTTCCAGCATTTGGCCGTGTCCTATATGAAAAGTACATCCTTTTGACTGTTTGGAATTGAACAGTGTTAAACATAACAAGCTCATTTTATAGCTATGATTTCTGAATTATGAGAAATGGTGAATAACAATGTGCTTAATCTCTTCTTGTCACTCAGACTTTGCAGACCATTATGATACTGCCTCCCCTCCCCAGGTTGTCTCTCTTCTACTTCGAAGACACATAGATGATATACTCATTCCTAATAGAGGTGCCATTCCTTGATCTCTTCTGCTTCCCTTCTTTGACTCTTCCGTATCCTTGTGACAGAGGGGTTTGAAGAGCCTACAGTGTTGAAGGTGTAGGTGCATTATGGATTTATTTGGCAATGTAATGATGCTTTTTCATGTTGTTTTCTATTTCTTTCCTAAGAATCCCTAATTTTAAATAGTTCCTTTGCCTTTCTGTAAAAGAAGGCTGTAAAAGAAAAAAAGGCTTACGGGAGTCTCCAAGAACTCTGCTATGGCAAACACTGACACAAATAATACATTACAATAATACTATCTTGATGGATGGTGGGATGATGCGCTGTCTGAACTAATGATTAGAAGAGTTGCATTTCCCAATTTAATGAGACACAATGATGTAAGCAGACTTGACAGTTCTTTCCTGAGAGGCTGCCTGCCCCTTCTTGAAAGGCTTCCTTGCCTAATGTTTTAGAAGAGAGAGAGACGTCATTTACGTGCGTGTTTTCTTGCTCTGCAGGCAGCCAATTATTGCCTATCACATCTCACACAGCTGCTATTTTGCACACACAAGCCCAGGCAGATGTCACATCCTATTTTCACAACTCCAACCAACCAATCAAGGCGAACATGGAAAATGCAATATTCCAGGCCTTGCAGGTGGAGTCTGCATTACTACCAATTATAATATTCTCCCCTATGTTATGGAGAAGTCTAACCATTAACAGTAACATAAACATGTAGTTAATGTCCTACTGAGCAACAAGGTAAGGATTACATGTGCAAATTCTTACCGCTTTGAAGTTTTAGCCTTATGTGGAGAAATGGGGTTTATTTCCAAATACTGAATGTAGTAATGGGCTCAGATGAATATTTTAAACTACCCTTAGAGCTTAAAAAGTACTAATTCCGATTTCTGATCTGGGAGTATCTTGGCTTGTAATCAGTGCACTGTACCCTGTAATCAAGTGCCCGCCACAGATACTTTCTTAAGGCCTTGATTATATGTCTTCGGCTGCTCTCCAGCTTTGACTGCGGGTGGTGAAGTTCTTCCTGTGTGTGCAATGCCAATAAATAAAGTTTCTGCCATAGTATCTCTCAGTGTTAATGACGTTTTTCTCAAAGTTTGTAGAAATGAAGAACCAGTGGCTCTACTGACAGTCTGCGATAATACTCTGATAGTTGACAAGAAGCTCAAATCCCTTTCTTTTCCATAGCCAGTAGCTCAGCCTGAGACAAATGCCCGAAGGTCAACTTTTATTGCCAGACTTCCTAACCGGCCCTCCGAGGGTTTTTCTCGTTTGGGGTTTTTGCGGCTCTGAGAGCGCTGATCCCACCGTGCCTCAAAGACAGCCCCTGCCTCACTGGACCTGCGCTCGCACAAAGGTTTGCGGGTGTTCCCATGCGTAGCATCACTGCCGGAACGGGCAGCAGCATGTTCTGTGGAAACAGAAGGAATTGGGGGAATCAAAATAGCAGCCTCCTGCGTGTATCCCGTCCCACACGGTCAGACCAGGGACAGGCTGACTCGAGTGCGGCACTTGCCAATAGAGGGGCTCAGCACCCAAAGGGAGCTGGAGGGATCAAGGCCTTACAGACTGAGCGCATACACATTGAGAAGCCATTTTGTCCACAGACTTGAACTTTTGATTGTTCCATAGGGACATCAATGTAAATAAGAGTGGTTTAAGCTGTTGTAATACACCCCAGCTTGTACTGAATAACATACTCTCTCTGGAGGGCACTGAGATCCATTTAATATATGGGAACATCTGCCATCCCTCAGATGGAGGTGCTAAATAATTTTCTATTTTGAACCTCAGTGGAAGAACAACCACCTATAGTGAAGAAAATCACTTTCTGATTGGATGCGTAGGAAAAGTCCATTAATATATTTCCATAGTGTCATGAGTGACTGAGTAGTTTTCCCAGGCAAACCTCAAAATGTTTCTATCAAAGTTTTTACAGACATTTTTACAGGTAATGTTCACATATTCTGATTTGATCAGGAACTGAAAGTTGGCACATAGACCGATTTTTAGGCATTATCAAGATAGCATCAGCATACCGGGATTTTGTTTCATTTTTTTCAACTATATATATTCCTTCTGTGCCAGGATTTTGCCAAGTAGTACCAATGATTCCCATGGCAAAATTAAATTAAAAGGGAGACAGATTACTTTATTGTCTGGCCTCACTGGCTGAGTGGAATAAAGAAGGCATTTGTTATTACTGATAACAATCATGTATTACATAAAAGCTCTCTCTGCTGAGAAAATGTGATTTGAAGCTTGTTTTTAAATACAGCAAAACAGGGAAGATCATTCAGTCCTACCTGTAGTCATGTGTAGAGCCAATGTATCTAAGGAAGATGTGCAACTGAATGCTATTTGGACTGCTGTCTGCTTTGATTTCATAAACTTCCCTCTCCCCAGCTCTAAGGGGATATATACGTTCATTACCTTTAGGTGTTTTTGTTCTTTGAAAATTTGTATTACAAGATTACAACACTTAGGTCTGTAAAATACACCCTGTCAAAAATACAGGGTGAAAGTCTCCATATCTTGACCTAACTTGTCTTTTTTGATTACAAGCCTTTTTTTACTTAAATACTACTTCAGGGTACCTCTAAAAATCAGCTGGAAATCCAGTTGGTTCTCAGGACTTAGGATGGTACCAGCTTTTGAAGAACTCTTTCTCTCTCTTGCTTGGTCAATAGACTACTCAAACTGCGCTGGTATTTTTTATAGCTTGTGTCATGATCCATTGCATCTTCATTAAAGCAAGTAATAGGCAGATCTTTGTAAAGTTAATTGAATCATATTGTCATAACTCTGGAGTACCTCGGTGATGAATCAAGTTACATGTTTGTGTTATACAGGGTGAATAACTGCATGGCAGTGACTTATAAGTGTCCCCTGAAGCAGCTGTGTGCAATGGGAAGGTACAGCTCAGATCATTAGGAGCCCTGAGACTGGGACAGGCAGAAGAATCACAGATGTTCTTCCCCCTTTCTGACAACTGACAGCCACCTCACAAATTATTATTTTGACTAGATTACTTAGGTCTTACATGGATTACTAGAGGTATACAGGGTAAGACCATATTAGCTGTGGTTATTATCACAGTTAATCAGATGGGATTTGATCTTCAACTGGTGTCAATCTGCCCAGGTTCATTGAAGAAATTAAGAAACACTCATTGATAGCAGCTGAGGAGCAGAAGTCTGTTGTACAAGATAAATAACTGCTTGTGGAAACCATTACATGACTATCCCAAGCTATTTCCATGCCACAGGCATGAATAAAGTTGGAAGAAATGAATGTTATAAAACAAAGGCATCATTGGCATGTTTTGCATTACATACAATTTTTTTATATCCAGTGAAAAACAGAAATTACTTGGACTCATGAACCTGTTAACTGGAGACATATGAATCCTGTGTGTCAGACAAAAGCATATAGCTTGGACCAGGGAGAAGAAACTGTCCAGAGTTCATCATTCCCAAGGTAAGGACACACTGCAACGGCACATTGCACAACCAGAACACTTGAGGAGCTCTAGCTAGAAAAAGGCACTTGGTTCTTCAGTAATAGTTACAGAAAGACGTCCTGGGGCAAGTCATCCCCATTGAAGTGAAGAGTGTGAGGTACGTAGCTGAGGGGATAAACACTATCATCTATGGACATATTACACTGGTTTTATACCACAGACAATATCACACACTGTCAAAACCAGCATCTGGTTTGCATCACACAGGAGTGTTTCCAGGAATGTCCCCTTAAAGCGATGGAAAAGAGTAGATAGAATTGCTTCAAATCTCTCTAAAGTGAGAGTGAAATGCAATGATGTTCGCGAGGATACAGCAAAGTAAGGCAACTGGTTAGGTCAGAACTTGAAGAAGGGCAGGACTTGTCATGCCAAAGCTCAGTAGGCATATTGACAGTCATGTCAGACAGTAAACCTTGAGAATATGGTCTAGGAACCATATTAAGTTATTATTGCAGAAGGGGACACAGACTGAGTGACAATGCCTCATTTCTTGGCTTTTCTTTCTGCAACAACAGCTTCAATCAAACATATTTTGTCTCTTGGCATCACTGTGTCCTTTCATAGCTGACACCCTGCTAAGCTATGGGTGAAGCTGACAGACTCACAGACAAAGACCTTAGAGGTAGAGTGAAACCGTTGAACATTCATCAGCTGACGAATATGCCCACTGCAGACTCTCTCTGCTTTTCCTGAGCTTTAAAATGTAGTCTTCACTGGGAGAAATGTTTGCAATATGAATAGGTTTCTTTTATTTAAAAGAAATGATCCTTGAAATTCAGTAAATGCTCACCGCATTGGATGGGCATATACAGAATTATGTTATCTTTTCTTATGGCTAAAAGGGAAGACTAGTTTTCTGAAGATAATAGAGCAACCTGATTTTTCTAAAAGTGTGCTTGCATACAATAAGGTATATTCTGCTCTTGATACTGCTTTCCATCAGGATGAAAGACAGTCATGCATTCACATTTACTGGAAGGACGCCTGTCATACTTGATGTCACTGTTAAAAATGACACCTTTTAAAAAATCCGCCTCTTTTTGGAACAAAAACATGGTTTGAAACAAAAGCCTGTGGACAAAAAGGGCCTAATTGTGCTTTACTGCTGCCATCTTCTGACATCCAGCTTAAACTGCAGGTTTTTGAAAGAGCAAAGTTAGCCCAGACTATTTTTTTCCTAATGTGCTTTCCAGTAAATGTCATTACACCAGTGATAAAACAGAGTAGGATTACAGATACGTGGCTTTGACTTGCACTGAATATTTAGCAAAGCGAACCGTGGCTGCACAAAGTACACTTACACACTCCAGAGACGCCAAGATGGGAAAGGCAGGACCTGAATTTCCTTCTGAATCTTGTTGGTTAGATGCACTCCATGAAGCTACAGAGAAAGAGAGAGTCTAATGTCCACTTTTTTTATTATTGTTATTAATCATTAGGATCTAAAGTTACCTCCTTGGTCAAAGGGTTGGGCTGTTGAACACATTTCTAAAAGAAACTGTGAATTCTAGTTGCTGATCATCAAGCACCCCCAAAAGCTTTTTCTCCATTGGAAGCATAACTACACGGTAAAACCAGCTCACCAAACAGAGAAGGATTTAATAGAGGAGAAGAAAAAAAGCAGAAATCCTGAAGCCCTCCTACTACAGGGAGGGGAAGGTCCATGGATTAACTACATGTATTTACTAGAGTTTCCCAGTAGTACTGACTGTGTAGGGCTCAGATACCATGATAAGGAATGTTATGAAATCTTAAGATAGATATAGTTGGTGTGAACTTCATATGAATGATATTACATTGAAGTATCCTTCACAATTAGATACTGCAGTGATGTAGGTCAAGGCTTTCACAGTATCCGTTTCCCATGTCCTACTCAGACATTTGGACTCCTGATGCTTTGGCTCTAAGATGTCAGGCAATGAATTCAGCAAAAATCTGGGCCAGAGGCTGTGGCCAGATTACTCTCACACCAGAATACTCACATTCCCCTCCTCAAATGATGCTTGACTTGCAGCCACTTTGTCTACGCCTGCCTTGCAGCAAGCCCAATTAATGCAAGGTTCAATGCAGCCTGCACTAACAGTTGCCTTTGAATTCATTTGTGCTGGAGCCTTGGAAGAAAGAGCAGCATGGGATTAATCTGTGCTTCTCAGCAAAGCAAAGCCCAAGGCACATTCAACCATAGCTGTCACCAAAAACCTAGAGAGCAGCCAATTCCCTAATAACCTCTAAAACATAATGTTTGCCTTTGCAAAGGTGGATGGAAATAAGTGGGCATGGTTTCATTTTTGCTTTTAAAAGAGTTACATCCAGTTCTCAATAAAGTTATCCCAGCCTCAGCAATGAGACAAGGCGGCACGTTAGACATCCAGCAGATTCCAGCCACCCCTCACGCCGATGTGGAGGGAGACAGTACTGGTCCCCTTCTAATTGGTCTCCAGTCCTGTTCTCCATGACAAAATCCAGTCTTCCCACTGATTTGATGCTGTTGGGGATCGTGACATATTTACTGGGAGTTTGGCTTGCACAAATGAGTTTCTCGGAGGATGCTGGTAAACATCTGTTGTCATAAGTTACCAGCTATGAGCTGTGGCTGGTTTCTAGCAAGTGGTCCAGATCAAAGCATCCAGAGAATGTCATTAAAGGGGGATGCTTCACCTGAACACCTGATTACAGCAAGCACTAGTTCGTGTCATTCATCATACCCATCAGCCAGGTTATTTTAAGGACTTTTCTGACACTTCTGCTCCGGTGTATTTTTAAGGCTCTCTTTTTATATCCTATTTTTTTACCATGTGTTCCTTCCTCCTCACCTCTTCTGCCCTTCTCCTCTAACATACCAAATGCTTGCTCTCCTTTGTGTTCACATTCAATGTCTGTATAAACAGAAAAGGAAATTTTGTAGATAAAAAACCCTTTGTATGTCATGTTATGAACTGCATGGAGGAAATAATCCCTTGTCAGACCCCAATCCTGCTTGGAAACAGTGGGTTTAGTTTCATACATTGTTAATTTTAGCATTAAGAACTGGGTAGAGATTTTGCAGGACTAGGGCTTAGTTTTGCCAGAGATTCCTCTGAACTCCTTTGTTTAGCAGAAATCAGTTTCTACTTTCTTTTCTTTCCACACCAGTAAAATCTCTAGCGAAGTAATAATCCCACGTGATTTACTGGTACTTTGGACTGATGCCAGCTTTGTTTTAATCCCAGCTGCTGTTTTATCCTCAGGGTATTTCAGTTCATAGTAAAGTGCACAGCACAGTCCCCAGAATCCTGCGTAAGCACAGATTTTAATATTTGTATTCAGTCCCTTTGTTTTGTCCCTCATGGCAGAGCTCTGCTAGTCCTCAAACTTGACCAATTTGATTACATTTAAACTATCTTTAAGCAGATGCATCCCCTGGGTGAAACTTCTTCCCTGATTAGTCTAGATGGGAAGCATCTGTTTTCCCTCTGGTAATGAGAGTTCCTAAAATCAAAGCACAAAGGCACTGGCCATGTCGCGTGGCGTTGGCTGAAGTCCAACAAGCATGTGGTTCAGCAGTGGAACTTGAATTTGGGCAGGTTGACCTAAAGACATTAGCACAGCCATCCTAAAAATGCAAAAAGACCCACACAGTAACAAACCTACAAACACAATGATCTCAAGCTGCAGCAACACTTTTATCCTTAGTGATGGGGAATGTATCAACACTTGGTAAATTATACAGTCCTAAACACATAAAATGCCTAAAACCAGCAGTATTACTAGCTGAGAGCTACTGCCACTGTATCCGCAGCAGCCTTGTGCTCCCTTCTGTCCCCTTCCCTTCCCGGGCTCTGGCCCTACTCTGCCTCGGGATCCACTCCCTCCCCTTCTAGTCCCAAAATGTGCCCAGCTTCCCCGCACCCCAGTGGGAATGGGGAGGGGATGCAGCCAGGTCCCACTCACCTCTTCTTGCCAACACTGTGCCTTGCAGGACTCCCTGGCACTCCTTCAAGGAAAGGCTAGAGAGGAAGAGTAGAGGTGACTTGTGTCCTAGAGCCATGGGAAAAGTGGGAAAGGGAGAATTAGGGGCGTCCCATCCTCCAAGAGGGGATGTAGAGGAAGAAAAGAGGACGCCGATGCATGAGTACTGCCCTATGCTAGGTTTGCCACCATGGGGTGATACTGCCCAGGGACAGGTCTTCTGCTGGGGGGAGTGGATGAGCTGAGCAAGAAGAACGCCAGCGCTGGGCTGTGGGTTTCATCTTGGAGGGAACCAGTGGGCTTACTCTGGGGATGCATCTGGGATTAAAATTATATCTGTGTGATGTGAACTGGGGTCTGTCAGAGGGCTGTGCAGAAGTACCCTGAACCTACACAATCCAGCAAAGAGAGCACTGGACTGCATACACTTCTCCTTTTGACTCCAACCTGTCCTTTCAAAATCACTTTTCTTCTTCACCTCTGGAAATAGGCCAGTCTTCTCTCTTGCAGTGATTTTGCGACCCGGGAAATTGGCTCTTTCTTCCTCAGACTCTCCTGCTGTCAGGTGTGCACCCAGACCAGACAGGCCAATTACCCCAAATCAGCCCAGTTAGCTGATATGCTGGTCCCTGGGGACATGGGGAGGGAGAGAGGTAGCCCTGCTGCTGTGCACCAGCAGCTGTGTTGCTTATGAAGCCCATGAGGTAAGCAGTCCACTAACAACTTGATGCCCTAGTGCCATCCTAAGGGCATGGACCCCACGTGGCCCCCACGTGCATGGCTCAAGCATCAGGAGGGAGGTTCTGGAGGGGCCAGAGCAGTGTTTCCCTGCCACCAAGAAAAAAGTCAAAGACTGATGGATAAAGAAAGTCTTGCAAACTATAGGCTTGATTATAAACCAAACCCCTTGCTGAGTCTCGTAGCTAGGAAACTGTGAGCTGGGGATTCTCCAGTGCAGGTGGCTTCAAGGGCTGATTGCTCCCCGGAGGAGTGGCCATCAGGAGAATAACCCCCAAGGTGAAATTTCACCCGTTTTTCATTTTCCTTAATTGCCAGGTGTGTTTTGCTGCTGTTACTTAGTTCAAGCAGATCTACAGCCATGTCCCTGTGATTCCTTGGAGGCCTTCTTCACTTACAAGCTATTATTTCCCGGTATTTGTTTTCTGTCCTAGTTCTTTTGGTCTCCTCTCACATCCCTTTCCCTGCAGCGCTGAAGCAGTCAGTGAAGAGACAACGTTAGCACAGACCTTAATGATATGCAAACCTGGGAACCAGTAATGCCTGCTGTGGCAGAAGAGCGAGTTGCAAGGAAATTTTCAACACAAACCTGTCATTTCAATAACACAGAACAACTCCAGAGTGGCTCTCGACCAAAGACTTCAAAGCCCTTTTAGTGAGGCGGCATCACGCTCGCTTGAGGAGAGGGAAAGCCTGGGGGCAACGAGGTGAGATGTTTTCACGCATTTGGTATAGAGCTTGGCCTCAGAGTCCTCCCCATCCCCTCAAAACACAAGATTGCAAAACTCTGGGTTATGCCTGCTGGCTCAAGCACAGTGCATTGGAAACAAACAATTTTTTGAAAAAAAACCCAACATGTTTTGTCCTTGCTGGAAGAGTTTTAAAAATGGGAAGCAAAAATAATCTTAGTCCACTTATAAATGAACGCAACCTCTTTCTCTCTGTCCAGGTTGCTTTTTACAGAGTACCCCTATGTGTTGCATATTAGCAGGAGAAGATTTAAGCTTATCCAACATGCATAATTTTACTGGGCATCTTTGTGCATCTTTCCCTAAGATCCAACATGCTGGATGCTCTCGTGTTTTGCTACTTGTCGTCAGCCTTCTGTCCTCCTACAGCCATGCCTACCTGAATGAAAATATTGCAAAATTTTTTAAAAAGCAGCAAAAATTTGGGATTTAAAAAAATAAATCCAGCAGCACCAGGCTCTAAGGAACATGGGGAGAGTTTCCACTGTGCAAACACATCCACAGATACATACACTGTAAGTATCTGATTAAAAGCCTGCCACAAGTAGGCCAGAGCCAGATGTTGTTGTGATGGTGATGGGGGATGTCAGCTCCGCTAGCCCATCTGGATCAGACACCACAGATCTTTGCAGATTCTGAATAAATGAAGATCGCTGGGGAGAAAAACATAATAAACTGTACATAAAGCCAGCCACTCCACAAAGATCATTTTTTCCAGTACTTGAGATGAGTTCTGATATGGAAATCTGAGTGGGGGTGAACCAAAGCAGATTTGCTGGAGCCTGCCAGTGCTCCGGTGACCAGGTCGCTGCGGGCTGGATCTGGGAAGGCTGTGTCAGTGCCGGTGTGCTTGGGCTCCTGCCCGCAGCATCCTTGCATGCAGGACTGTCTGCCTCGGAGGTCTCCCTGTCTGAGCTGATGGTTCCCTCTGGTTTAGCTGCTGCTGACGCCCTCAGGATGGAGAAACCAGGTAGACTGGCACCCATGGACTGGACCCCACCCCATGCTCAGAGGCACTGCATGTGGGTTTTGGCCGCACCAAGGAACCGTCACACTACTTCAGATGAGATCCTGAGACGAACCAAGCACCTCTAACTCCATTTACTGATATCCATCACCTCTCAGAAACAGGTGCCACGGCTGAGAAGCTGTACATTAAACAGACGGCCATTACATGACTCATGCAAGAATCACATTAATTTAATCAGATGCTAAGAAAAAAAGCCAGAAATTATGCAAGGTTGTTGTCCATGCCTTTCAGAGCGGTGCACTGAGCCCATGCTCCCTGGCACCTAGGGCTGCACACAGCTCTCAGATCGGGGGACAGATGGATTATGTAGATGAGGACAAATCAAATGCCGTGTAGCTGCAGGAAGATGCAGATAGAATTTACCCTGGAGCTCCTAGAATTAATGGACCAATGACAACCATCATGGAAAATGTACCAAGCAAGGTTTTGAGCTGAGAGAATCTGAAATGTATGGGGAAAACAGCATAGGGCTGTAAGCATGTAATCTGTTTGCTGGAAAACAGCCCCAGAGTTCAAAATTATTGTGAGTCCTTAAAATCAGCTTCCCTTTTATGGCACTAAAATATTATTTGGATACAGAGTACATGATGACTTGTGGAAACAGCTGTTCAAGTATATGCTTATGTATGTATTTACCTTTATGTGAGAATAAATCAGTAGAGTGTGAATGTCTTCTGAAAAGCTCTTCGAGGCCGCTGCCATGGATCAGGCATTAGGACAGAAGAGGTAGCAGCGCTTATATGAAAGGGAATGTGGATCTCTATCACATCCTGGGAGGAATGAATGTTTACATGCAATCTTTGACAGATGGGGATATTAATGCTTTCATTTTATGGATAAAGAAGACAGATATTAGATGATTGCTGTGTATTACACAGTAGTAAAAGCTCTGTGATGAGGATAAAATTCTGGTCTTTTAGGTAGGAAATCCCTTTTCTCTAGTTCAAGCGGAGAGCCTTTGTGAAAGGGATGATTTGTAGAGGGGAGGCAGTAACAACACTGGCAGCACTCACTTCTGAGGAAGGACCCAGGAGTGAATTACAGGAGGAGCGGTAGAGAGAGCAGGTCATAGGATACCGATATTTCAGTGAGATTCATGATATAAAAAAACCAAACAAACTCTGGGTTTAGAGACAAGGGTTGAGAAGAGTAATAAAGCTTCATCAGTGTCCCAAAACTACCTGAGATGGGTTTTTCTGATGCAATGAAATCCTGAAACACATCTACACAAGCACACGCTGTTAAATTAATTACTGTCATAACAGTGCCTTGATCATCCTTCTTCCTCCTTTCCCATCATTCCTGACATCCTATCTGAATACAGCTTGCCTCATGTTTAAATGACAAACTGCAGAAAATAGAATATGTATGTGAGGGGAGCTTATAGCCAGGTTGTTTATTACTGTATTCAATGTCAATTTATTTGCCCTTTCTGACCTCCTTTTCTGGAGTTATCGATCCTGCCAGCATGACTGACAACAAGTGGGTCTGGAGCCCTACTGTAATGTGGGAGAAATACAGCAAATTTGCAGCCTCTGTAGCAAAAAGAAAGCCCTTTCCCAGGGCTTTTAAAAGAGTTTCAATTCCCCTTGAAATAACAGGCAGGAACGTGCAGAAGAGGAAACAAATACTAGGGAAGGTCAGTGCAGCAGGCACTAAAGGTGCACATGGATATTGGAAAGAGGAAACTTAAAAAAATGCAAAGAGGGAAAGAGAAGGAGAAAAAGTGCTTCTGGAGGTCAGTGTTCACGTACAGCATTTGCTACTGCCATGGCCAACATACCAGCAATCCCAGGAAGTTTACAGGAGTTGATGCTGCTGCTCCAGAGTAATAATATATTCTTGAAAGCAATGCTGCCAGCTGATCGGTTTGGTGGTACTTCTCCTGCCCCTGTGGCAGTCCCAGTTGAGACAAAAGAAGGCAAACCAGTCTCTGAGCTGAGCTTTGTCAACCTGGTTTTATTTGTGTGCTTTGAAAAGACTCCAAATCAGGTCAGGATTAGTAGCAGTTGCTGGGATTTCAAAAAATGCTCTGTTAGCAGTGACCTACCAAGGAAAACAAAAAAAAATTGGCTTGTGCTCTTGCTTGTGCTTTTATTTCTATATTAAAAAAAAGGCATAAGAGTATTGGGACTCCTTCCTACAGCTCTAAAAGAAAAATATATGTAAAATGTCAACTTTGGCTTTCCTTCTTTTTGCTGAAGAATTTGCGGGATGTCTCAGATGATAGTGGTTGCCCAATTCTTAGCAAAGATGGCAGAATTATCCATTTAAGAAGAGTATATTTTCTTCTACATATTTTTAGGCATTTCAGTGAAACAGAATAAAAATCCTTAAGGACATTAATAGCCTTAATGAAAAATTGTTACTCCTCTCAGCAAAGCAGTTTTTGTATATATCTGTATTACTCCAGTTATCCAGTGAGCCTATTAGGACAAGCCCTGGAGTTATTATAAAAAGAAAACAAGATAATATTATTGGATAAAGAGGGGAAAACCTCTTAGGCCTGCTCCATGCAGCATAAACAAGGGAAGAAAGCAAACATAATTCTTTTTTCCCCTTGGCAGGACACCCTTAGATGGAGCTCAAGACATTTACTAGAGATGAGATATGGGGGAAAAAAATGGATCAGAGCCTGAGAAGAGAAGGAAAGAAAAAAGTGGGTAATTTCCATTATAGTTTGTATTTAGACCTCTGTTGTCTTCACTCTTATACACGACTGACACAGACAGTCTTGTGGCCTATTTGCAACTATTGATGAAATGAGACGTGGACCCATAACTGATGCACTGAGGTTGCTCGGAGTCAAATTCAACAGGATGTTGATCTTGCTGACAAATGGCAAGTACAGGTGAATATTAAATGAAATGTTCATTAAAAAACTCCCAAAGCAAACAATAAATGCTCTATACATCTAGGCTGAATGCGATCAGAGCGTGACAGCTGAAAGGACCACTACACAAAAGACACGCTGTAAAATGCTGTGTAGCAATTGACTAACAAAAGCTCACATGCAGAAGGCACAAAAGAAGAGAATTCAGAGGAAATCATAGATTTCAGTGTAAAATCTCTGTTCATGCATTTTAACTCTGAGAATTAGATCTCAAAACATCGAGTTAATGCACTCACCCTGATGGACCTACTTCCACGGCTTCCCTCCACCTCCTATGCCAGGACACAGGGGGCCAAATTCTGCCTGTGCGTACAGGACTGGGTTACATCACTGAAATACTGCCACGGTCTATGGTGCTCCTTTATAATGGAAATCAATAGATAATGGCCAGGCTACTCTTACTTCTCCAGTGTTTTTCTGTTTTTCAGGCAAGTCCACAGCCCCTGAGCCCCGCACAGGGCAGTCTGCCCACAGCAGGCTCACTGCATCTCTTCACTGCTCCGAAACCAAATGACCCAGGACCTGATGGGCAGAAGAAAAAACCCAGACAAGTGCAGCACTTCTCAGAAGCCTGCAGAGATGGTAGCAAAAAAAAAAAGGAAGGTGGTCTGGAGAATAATTGGACAAGAATGAGCTAAGGTGAGAGAAGAATTTGGCCCAGCATGGACATTAAGTAAAAACTGTACTCCTGCAAGCCAAGGAGGGGTAGTACCTGGCGTACCACCAGAGAGCTGTATTCTGTTGCATTTGCATTACAATTGATTTCTAAGCACAACCCACTGATACAAGCAGACTCTTCTTGGACAGACATAGCACTTGGGCAGACTTGCTAGCAGAGGAGATGTAAATAGTTGTATTTTCCCCATCCAACAGCCTCTCCTTCCCATCCTCCCACCTCCTACTCCTGCACTGCATCCTTGGCAATGCAGACGGCAGCCTGTGCCATGGCAGGACGGCTTCCCTCCGGTAAGATGGGGAGAAACCACAGCCCTGTATGGCAACTGCGCAGAGCGGTCATCACGTTGGGACCCATCACTTGGACACCCTTGCCGACCCCCCAGCAGAGCCTCTCCCACCCATGAGGTGCTCTTGGCAGGGGGGCTCGTATGGGGTGGGAGCTGCCTTCAGGAAGGGGCTTAGCCCCCTCTGCCCACCTGGGCTACCTATTCCTCTGCATGGCTTGCAAAGCGCAAACAGCCAGGCAGGATCGTGGCAAATCATCCCATCCACTTCAGGCCAGACGTCACGAGGGACAACTGGAGAGTTTCACAAGTCATTCCAGACTGTTCCTCACCAGCAGCTGGAAGACAGTGGCAACAGCATTAATTAAAAAAAAAAAAAAAAAAGAGGGAAGATTCAGCTTGTAACACTCAGTCTCTTCACAGGCCCATGCTCAGTACTGGGAGAAAGCAGTAATTCCCGATCCTAAACTCAGAAGACACTGCGTGGGACCACCACCTGCGTACAAATTGCAGGAGTGGGAATTTAGCCACCAAGCACGCAGAAGAGCTCCAAACTGCAAAGGGTTTAACTAGACGAGCATTTTTTTTTCCACAATCAGAAATTCTTTTTCCCCATTGCAAAATCTATTATTAATTGCCCACCACGCCTTTTTCTGCGGCCTCTCCTCGACAAGCCTTTGAACTCCTTCTCCCCCCACCCTCGTGAGGTTTCTTCCCCCGCGTACGCCCCTTGGAGTTGCGGAGGGAACGGAGCGCGTCCGGGTGCAGGATTGGTGCTGGGCTCCGGCAGCAGGAGGAGAAGGCAGCGGCGCAGCCAGCCCACCCGGGAGAAGGGCGCATCAGGGAGCCGACCAGCTTAGCGAGGCAAGGAGACGGCAGCTTGCACGCAGAAGTCGGTCTGCCCGCGTCTGCCGTCCCTCCTGCCGTGCCAGCTGCCGAGGGTCAGCTCCTGGGGTTTGGGTCCTGAGCTCCCCAGCTGCAGGGGAGGAAGGAATCGCTGCCAAAACCATTAACCCATTCCCCCCCGGCACCTCGTCTTGGGCTATGGGTGCAGCCTGCACTCCGCAGGGGCACTCGTTAAATAAGCCTCGCAGCGCTTGAACGTGTTGGGCACGTCAGCCCCAAGTCAAAACAGTTTTATGCGAAAGGATATTTTTCTGCCTTCGACAAGCGGGAGATGCTTGCGTGCTCTTCTTCCTTGGCTCAGAGATGGGAGCAGGAGCCAAGCTCAGCGTGGCAGGGCAGCGTGGCAGGGCAGTGGTGCGTTTCATCCGCGTGGCATCGCGTGGTGAACTCTGCCTGCTCCACCGCCAGGAAGGAGGCAGCAAAAAGATGGTGTCAGAGCTGCAACCCCCCCCCCAGCTCCAAGGCCCTGGCAAAGCCCTGGAGTGGTGGTTGCAGGGGGAGCAGAGCAGAGACGGCTCAGACTGCAGTAGAAATCCCCACTGCAATCCTCTTGGTCACGCAAGTTTTCAAGAATAATCTGAAATTTTCTCAAAAATACACTTGAAACACATCATAAGTTGTAAAGAGACGGGAGCACCAGTAGACAGGTGTGGACAAAGGTAGGATGTAGGACAAACTAGAGTTGTGTAGGTGCAAATCTAAGGGTTACCACTCCAAGCTGTTACACAAGGCACAGAGTTGCCTCCCTTAGGCTGTCTGGGCTGGAAGCTTCTGTGCAGCTCCTGTGCCCAGCAGGGATTCTCCCCAGGCCACCTCCAGCCAGATTTCTATTGCTGGTAAAGCATCTTTGTCATACAACAGGGTCCCGGTACCTGGTTTTTGTAGTCTTTACACATAATGCAGTTGCTCTTCAATGACTTGCAAGCTGGGTGAATGGAGGCTCTAAGGAAAAAGGAAAAAACAAGTTAGTTTGGTGAAAATGAGAAATGAAAGTCATGGCTGACAAACAAATCAAGCAGTGGATACCACAATTCCCTGGGTCTCTGGTGGGGCAGGTAGTGTCAAGTTTAATGGGGACATGCATTTTTGCATGATAAGATCATCAACCCTTTTGAGCCAGGGTAAGTAGATTTGGCGCTTTCCAAGATGATAGTTTCAGGGTCTCTCACATGTTTTGTAGAGGGTTTCTGGGGTGTTCAGGAGAACTGAGATCTGCTGTAGAAATAA
This sequence comes from Haliaeetus leucocephalus, assembly GCF_000737465.1. Lineage (NCBI taxonomy): Eukaryota > Metazoa > Chordata > Aves > Accipitriformes > Accipitridae > Haliaeetus > Haliaeetus leucocephalus. The sequence continues at coordinate 3,704,057 of NW_010972787.1, forward strand.
TTGTGATGTCTCAGGCAATGTTTGTGACCTCTGACTGGGGTTTGGGTTACAAGTGATCAATCATTAGACTAGAGAGAAAAAATTAGACTGAGTCCTACTACCTTGGGTGGTTGCTGGCAGCTGCCTTGCAACGTGCAGCCTGTATGCTGGGAAGAGACAGTGCTACCTGTAAAACCAGCAGTGAAACCCTTAAGTCAAGCTCACAGATCTGAAGGGAAAACAGGTTTATACAGAGGCCCAAGAATAATGTATGTGGCAGAAGAGTGTTGAAAACCATCCTCTGACCTTGGCTGAGCAATAACTTCTCTTATGGTCTTAGGGATGCCAAAGATTGGTGAAAATTTGTCCATGAAGAGAGGTACGGCAGTGTTTTACATCATCTACAGTTGGCACCAATGTTAAAGAAAAGAGCTGTCAGACAAAACTTCCCAAATCAGTGCGCTGATTCCTCTTTAGCCCTCTTACAGAGTGATTCCAGAGCTCCCAGGCACTGGGGTATGGCTCACACCTCTCAAACTGCATCTAATTCAGTCACAAACTTAATTTTCAGCAGCAGAAGAAGCTTTTCAGGTTTCCCCTTATTCATGGGTCTCAGATGTGACTGCCATTAATGTATTATGCCCGTGCACATATTTACCCAAACCACCTGTGTGGGACGACAGCAAAGTGAGACATCAGAGGAGACGCTGGTCAGCGTGGGATGCCCAGCTGCTTCCTCGTGGATGAGTTGGCCCATGACAGTGGCACGAGCTGACAGGAGACCGCAGCACTGGAGATTAATTGCTTCTAATGAGCAGTGCCGCAGCCCTCAGAAAAGGATGAACTCAGGACTGCCTTGGAAATTACAGCATTTTAACCCTCTGTGGTGTGAGTCCCCTCACTGGAAGCTTTTTGGGCACTACATCCCCACACCCGAAAGGAGAGGGGATTTCTGCAGAGGTCTGTTGCCCGCAGCAAAGTGAGAGGCGGGATCCCAGCTCCGCTCGCTGGGGAGGACCAGCCACGGCACCATGCACAACACTGTCACAAGCTCCCAAACCCAGCAGGAATTTGTATAAATCTCCCCCTTGAGGTCAGCCTTATCTTCTAATCCTGATCCAACCTCCCTGTTCCCTGAGCACTTATCCTGCACTACTGCGCTGCCAGCCAGGACTGCTCACACACCAGCGTAAATCAAGGGTAACTCCAGGGACATTAAGAAGTGCATGCTGGATTTCCACCTCCATGAAGGAGCCTGGATTTGGGTGTCTGCCATCTGGAACAGCTGTATGAAGTGACTCTCTCTCTCTCCCTTTTTTTCTTTTCCCTTTCTGTAGCTCTTCCTTTGTCAGTACATCTTTCCTAAAAAAGAAAAAAGCCAAAACCCAGAAACAGAGCGTTCCCACGTCAGGGCAGCTATCTGGGTTAGCCATGAAAACAGCAGCAAACGCTGGGTAGTTTGGGGTAGATCAGGTCAGCGGCTCAAGGTCAGCTACTGTTTCTTTTCTAGGCAATTTCTGCAGGGTTCATCAAGTTTGCCATCAGGTCCATCAGGGTTCATCAGGCCAGTGCACAGAAGTGCACAAACCGTTCCCGCGCCATCGTCCTGTTGGAAAATGTCCTCTAAGCTTCCAGCGAAAGCAGAGAGAGGAGACAGCATGGCTTCGTACATGTGGGAGGAAACCTTCAGGCCAGCAGGTATCGGATCCACCGGCAGTCCCCCCACCGCTGGCACATGTGCCCAGGCTGGCTCAGCTGCCTGAGAGCCGGGACCCCGCCGCCATGCCGAGGGGAGCCGGGGAGAAAGCCCCGCTGGGATGAAGGCTCCCGGGCTGGGAGAACCAGTCCTCTCAGTGGCTGTCCACACTGGGACAAAATGCAGGGCGAGAAGCAAATGAGCCGTAAATTTCCACAAAATGAATATTTGTAGCTTCAGGGGGCAGAGGAAGACCCAAGCGACGTGATCATTTGAGTTAACCCAGGGAACTGTCTTAGCCGGAAAAAGAAATGGGAGGAAAAAAGTCAGCCATTGTCTTGTGGCGGTTTTGTGGAAAATCACTACGGCTTTTCTGGGCTGTTTTAATTTCAGAACTGACCTATTTTTTAAATGCTGGAGAGGTGGGGGCGTTACTGAGCTGCAGAAGAACCAAGCTATCCCAAGGCTGAGCAGAATTTGGGGGGAATTCTTCTCATTTAAGTCAACTCAGACTGAGCTTGTTGGGAAACTGTAGTTGGCGGATCTTGCTTTGTCTTTAGGAACATGGGCAGAGGACCTTTTCTGGCGAGCAGAGCACGAACGGGTGATGATAGGGAGCCCTGCGGAGGGAGGCCAGGCGCTGCGTGAGCCACCCGGCAGCTGGCTCTGGGCAGATGTCGGTCACTTAGAGACTGGTGACAACAGAGCCCGCTAATTAGGGCACCGAATCACTAACCATAGAAAAGAGATCAATCCGCTTTGCGACATGAAAAAAACGGAAGGTTTGCTCTGTGCTGTTTATTTGGACACGTTCACCTTTCTCTCTGATCAAAGACACAAGGCTAAGAAATGCTTTTCTAGAAAGCCTCGAGCTACAACCATTCCAAACGACTTTGCCCAATTCAACAGTTGCTCCATAAATCTTTCCTAAGGATTTTGATCTTGGATAAGAGATTTGGGATTGTTGTTAATGTTTTTCTGAAAACAGGAGAGGATGCTTTATTCCACCTGGTTGTTTTTGTACTCTGAGACCACAGTCCGTGGAATGCCGGGAACTGTAGCTTAGCTATTCCTTGAGGGTTTCTACTGAACATACCCTAAATCATATAAGCTAAAAGAGTATTCCATTTGGAACATTTATTGTTAATATAATTTAAATTGCATTTAAATCATGAAACATGTAAAAATACATATTTTACTTATTTTATATATTTTTTTTACAAATATAGTAATCATGTTTGTACATAGATGAGAACAATATTTTAATCAATTTCAATGCTTTGGTGTTGAAGTAATTCAACTCCAAGCTGTAATATATATTTTTATAAAGTAATATAATTTTAAATTATTCTTTACTCAAATAAAATTCTTTATAAAACTAATCTTTTAAAATAGTTTAAGTCCTTCCTCTAGTGATAAAAGCTGCATATCTTTCACTAGATCAGTTTACAGGATGGTGCGTTTTGTGTAAGAAAGCTGCTTTAGAGCATCCTAAGCTCATCCTTATTTTAGAAGGTGGTAGTACAAACAAAACAGACTATTGCATACTGTAAGTTTCCTTAAATAATGTATCTTATAATACAGTCTCCAAGAAAAAAAACAGGAAAACCTTACATGCAAGAGGAGCTATGTAACTGAGATTTGCTTGTTTTGTTTTGTTTCGTTTTTTTTTTCTCGACTTATTACTGATAAAGAATGTGCTTTTAAGAAACTACAGGCTAATGCATGGACATGGGAAAATGTCCTCCTACAATAAACGAGAAGTCTCTCATTAGCAAACTGCTTGAGTGCTACTATAAGGCATTAGTGCAGCTGGCACAATTCCTGAGAATAGAATTATTCATTGCCATGGTTACCCATGCTAGAAATATTACCCTCTGCAATCATTGTAAACAAAGATCCTTTCACAACGGTGTAAAAATTAGAGCACTTTAAGCAATTAAAGGAAATTATAAATTGTACAGAAGTAGAAGTTGTGCCTCATAAGCACTGTAGCTTTTCTAATGCCGGAGGGGTTTGAAAACTCTGCAAAGATTTGATCCTCTCCCAGCCTAAATGACTTGCAAAGCTCTCGTCCACCACCGTTGAGAGCGGGGTCAGAGCCTAATGAGAGCCAGAGCACCTCGGCAGCACCCAAGCCCTTCCGCAGGTGGTAGGTCCTCAGTGGAATTATGCTGTTAAAACCACACAGGAGGGTCTGATAATAGCTGCAGTAGAGGAAGATAAGAGGTGGGAAGTTCTCACACGTGTTGCTGATGGAGCTCTCCCGATGAACAGTATGGTGGAGCTAATTTAAGTCATAGGGGAGAATGGTCCCTGGAGCTAGCACAAGCTTGGACAGGAGCAGCAGCCATAAACTGGGGTCCTCTCCTGCACCCACACGTGGACAGCCGGAGCAGAAGATACTCCAACAAGTGACATTTGCACCGTGCAAACGCCCAGCGAGGAGCTGGGCTGGTTCACACGCAGGCAGGCAGCAGGAGTGCCAGAAGCAGGACCAAAACACAGGTGTCCTTTGGACCTGCAAGCGCATTTTCCACTTGAACACATTTCCTCAGGGTGGACTCGGTTTCTCCAGATGCCCATGCCTTCTGTCTGGTCTATCGGCACTGTAAAACCATGGGGGCTGTGGCTCCGGCACAGCCCCAGCCTCGAGAGGCTCTCATCCAGCGGGGGTCCACAGCAGAGTGCAAAGACATCTTAAATAAACCATTTGCTCTTCACAGTCGAGAGCTTGCCGGGCTGGCACCTCACCTTTCATAAGGAAATGATCTCTTTGTGGGAGTATCTAGCAGGAAAAAGAAGGTTGAGCTGGGACTTGGAGAAAAGCAGTGGCGTTCGTGCGCGCTGCCAGCAGCAGCAGCTTCACCGAACCTGCTGCCAGGAGGTGCACGGGGCTCGTTCAGGCCATTATGCACCAGTCTGTGGCAGAACCAGCTGGTGCTGGTGCTTAGAAAGAAATCCCACCACCACCTCTCAGCCCAGAGCCACCGTGCACAGCACGAGGGCTTGTGTGTCCTTTCTCTCCCTGCTGGGACAGTCCGTGGTCCTAAAAGTTCTCCAGGTTCCCTGGGCTCCAGGCAGGCACCCATGCAGGCCTGCTGTGGGGCAAAGCACGGTGTGGGGCTGAGGAAGGACAGTCCCCGACCCCAGCACATTTCTCCAATGTGGTTCTGGCAGTGCTGTGACCTGTGACGCTTCTTCTAGAAAACATCTCTCTCGTTCAGGCTGGAGAAGAGGAGGCTTAGGGGAATCTCATCGATGTATATAAATACTTGAAGGGAGGACAGAGCCAGGCTCTTCTTAGTGGTGCCCAGTGACAGGAGCAGAGGCAACGGGCACAAACTGACACACAGGAGGTTCCCTCTGAACATCAGGGAACACTTCTTCCTCTGAGGGTGACCGAGCACTGGAAGAGGTTGTCCAGGGTGGTCTCCCTCCTCAAAAGCCATCTAGATGTGCTCCTGGGCAACTGGCTCCAGGTGGCCCTGTTTGAGCAGGGGGGTTGGACCAGATGATCTCCAGAGGTCCTGTCCCACCTCAAGCCCTCTGCGATTCTGTGGCTCTGTCAGGGACAGCCCGAGGAGAGCCCAGAGGAAGGGGCTCACCGAGGCAGGGGCCACGCTCGGGCACATACAGGCCGGGCTGAGGAGCCCTCAGGGCACTGCTCTGGGACCAAAGCCAGTCACTGAAACAGAGCCCACAGCAAAACCTTGTTAAATTAACTAACACGTCTCCCACGGGATACAACATCGAACGAGCAGACCTCGGCACGGGGGGTGATTTACTGGAGAGCCAAGGCAGCACCCTCCCCTGCTGAGGTGCTGCCGGAGGCGGCTGCTCGACACCCCGGCCATGGCAGCACCCTGCTCTCCAACACCGACCCTCGGAGCAGGAGGAGAATAAACCCAGCCGGTTAAAAACTACCAGAGCACGAAGCACCACGTGGTTTGAAAACAAATGGTTTCTGAATTAGGTTTCCCAGTACCTCCATTTCATACCGCCGCGCTCCTGCTGCCTGCCAGGCAGGGAGGGAAGGCAAAAGCCGCAGCGGCACAGCCCAGCTGGCTCTGCCCAGTGCAGGAGGAAAGCGGTGTCGGGTCAGCGTCATCCCCAGTCCTGGCTGCTGGCTGAAGGCCTGGAGATCCCTTTTGTCTCCAGACCAATATCCCTAAAAAGATTTTACTTTTTCCTTTGTAAATGCACGAGTCATGCATGAGTAACGAGGCCGTTTCAAACAACCTCATGGCAATATAATACACCTCATCAGGATGCTCTCCTTCTCTTACCTTTCTTTCTTTTTGAGCCTGCCCAATTAAAAATTGATTACCTAGCACCTTTCCCCTACATCTCATAAGGTGGGGGTTTTTTCCTTCTCTCTTTTAGTGAAGCATAATGAATATGTGGAACTCATAGTCACAGGATATTACTGAAGCAAAGAACCTCAAAAGATTCACTAAAAGTGAATATTTATGCAAGTGGGAGTCATTTCCTTGGAGGTAACAAGCCATACAAACAATTTTCATCCAAACAGACATATCACTACCTGAAGTTACAAAGGTACCCCTTCTGCCAAACGGACACTCCATAATTATCCACAATAGCATCTTCATGTGTCTTTGTAAAATATCTCCTCTGCTGGCAGCTGTGTACAGCAATAGACTGCTTGATCAGGTGGGTCACCAGTTCAACCAATATATCAGTTCCTACATTGCTCGTTTCCAGAGCCATGGCACTACATCGCTCTGCGAGGCTCGCCTGGCTCATCAAATCCCAAGGACAGCTGCCTTCTGGCTGCATGGTGGGAGCAATGAAAAACTACTGCTGCCATCCCTAGTGGAAAACTGGAAGTGAGGGAGGAAGCAGAACATCCCTTTATGACTGGTATTATGACTACCCTGGTGTTTCTTCAGTTAGTTTCATGAAAGTGGAGAGTCTGTGGCCATCAGCAGGTCAAAGCTGTGCAGGACACTGCAGAAAGGTCATCTGGTGGCAAGAGCATCTGTCGCCAGGTCTAAGGACAGATCTATCAAGAGGCTCAAGATGCTTTAGCCCTGACATCTCTCCTTCTGCCTCTGACAGGAGAAGGATCCCCACTCTGGGGCTTCACTGGGGTATAATACCCCTCTCCCGCTGCTCCATGATGCTGCTGATTCTCCTTGACACCCTTCCTCTCCAGCTCTTTAATCCCACATTTGCAGACCCCCAGGGACACCGTCACTATAGCTAGGGAGATGGGAAGGCAGCTCCACGGTCTCTCTTCACCCAAATTCTCACCGTGGGAACTTACCACTGCCATCCCGTGCAAAAAATATGGAAAGAGAGTTTTTCCTCCTCTCTTCTCATTCAGGTTATGGCCACATCTGCCCCTGGTGAATCTGGTCAGAATGGGTGGAATGAGAGAGCGCTGCTGTTGCACTATGCCCCTACCCACATCTCAAATTGCTTCACAGGCAGTCGGGTAAAATGTGAAGGATTTGGCCACATGAAACCTTTCCTGTAGAAGGATCACAATCTCCATTTAGAGGCAGAAAAAGCAAAGAGGTGGAGTTTTGCACCGAAGGTCACAGAGGACATGTGTGAAAGGATATCGCGGCCTGACTCCCAAATCCCTGCTCTGTTCTCCAGCCATTCTCCTCCTTCCCGAGCCATGTTAACCAGCCCTGTAACAGCACCGGGGAGCCTTGAGAAGCCCTGTGGAAAAGCTCTAGGGAGGAAAGAGTAAGTTCAGTGATGCAGAACAAGACAGGGAAACAAGCAGCCCGCAAACCTCAACAAAGTGGTCCTCACCTCTGCTCGGCAGCTGGGGCAGGGGCTGTCACTGGCACACCAGAGCGTGAGGGATCCTTGCTGCACGGGGGCAATTCTGGAGCGGGGAGGTCTGAAACGGCCACGGGAGCTGCAGGTTGGCAACCTCCCGAAGCAGCGTTACATCTCGTGCTCCTGCACGTCACCCAACTGGAGAAAACCAGATGCGACAAGATAACATTGAAGTGAAGTCCCAAGGGGAAAAAGGAATCGGGGAGCTCGTTAAGAAGCCCGCTGCCATCTGGAAGGCAGGAGGAGGCACGCATCTGTGAGAAAGTGGCATCTCTGGGGAAAGCCTGGGTGCTTGCAGCTGGCACGGCGAGATGAAAGGATGGGGACTGGCTGATGGGCCTGCCCTGCCCTGGAAATCGGATCAGAGGGTGAAAGGAGGGTTGGTTTTCATTTTCACTAGACTTCAGGGTATGTAGCAGAATCTAAAATAATCACCTCATGCTGATTGTTGTCCTTGGCAGGAACAGTAACTTTGTGGCCCAAAGGGTTTAATTGAAGATACAAGGGGGGAAATGAGAGCACATTGGGCTCTTGATTTGCTAATAGGGGCCTTTTGTGCAGTTTACTGGTTCAGAGCCATCTTCTAGGTCTTAACCCTTTACTCCTTAGTTACCATGAAAACATGTGGTCTTCCTTGACTATGCATTTTATTTTTCAGAGGTAAGAACCATTCTTTTTGAGCTTTCACTAAGCTCCCATCATTGGTGCTAAATCTGGGGCATGGAGAGGGAAGAGGAGACTTATGCCATGGTAACAGATGCCTTTGAATTAGTAACTGGTTTTCTAGTAACTGATATTTTCTGTAATTCAGCCCAGTGAACACCAGCTTCACACTGGCCTTCTTTTATGGAAACCAAGTACAAAAGGCTTTTGCTTTTCGTTAGTCATGTAAATCCTCCGATGAAGCCTATTCTAACAGAAGGGTAGTAAAAGGCTGTGCTATAAATAGTGCTGTGTGTTTGCCTGCGCTGAGGCAGAAATGTAAGGTTTCATAGCTCGGATTGAGGGTCCCGGTCGTTTCAGAGCCAGGGGCTGACATTTGCCTTTATGCTTGTGCTCTGATGTCTGTTTTGTTTTCCGATACAGTCATTTATCTTAAATCGGTCTGAATACATGTTACATCTTCAGAGAGGATTAAGATCCAGCATAGACAAGTTAACTTAACTGTGTAATCTGGTCCAACTGTTTTTTCATAAAACTTGCAGATTTATGGGTTTTTCTATCAGACCCTAAGAAAAAAAATACAGGCAAATTCAACATCATGTAGTGATGACAGACATAAATATTCTAAGCCTCTGAGAAAGCAGCAATAGGCAGCTCCGCGAAGGATGCAAGCACCATTTCTGCAGTTGCTGCATGTAAGCATTTCTTACTGATTTGAATGAAGCTGTTCAGATGCAGCAGCTGCGTAATCAGACCCTAAATGTGGCATGATAATGACTGGATATGGTCTAATTGGAAGGATCAAAAGCTTAATTTGTTAACACGGGTTAAAAAAAAGACATCTATAAGCAAAAGAGTAGCAGGACTGCAAGTGCTGCATTTTTGTACGACTTGTTATCTGTCAGTAAACAAAATCTATTAGTGCAGAATGTGAAGGGTAGAAACTCAGAGAAAGACAGATGTAGCTGTAATATATCTCTATTGTAAAGATAGACCAAGACGAGTTGAATTCTTATCTGTCTCTATTTTTCCTTAAGAAATACTCAGAACAATCCATTTGATTTTTGTTACCATCGTTTTTCTGATCCTCTTCATCATTTTAGTAGAACAGATGTCTTTTTCATGTCCACTTTAGATTGTGGCCATTATCTTCACAGCCATAATCAAGAGCAGGTTTTTCACTACTCATATTTACAAAGACACATTTGCTTTATTTATTCAAACCTATTTTGTTGCAAAATTAGCTTGTTTTTTCACCTTCACAGGTGAACAAATGGAGCTCAGCAGGAATGGGACAGATTTGCTTTACATAATGTACAGATTTAGCATAATTTCTGTCCTTAAAATACTGTTCAGTCATAGGATTCTTGTTTTCTTTGCATTCTGCCTTGTCACGCTGCACGTTCCCAGCTCCATGCTAGGAGCTCAGCACCCTTTCTACAATTTGTTGCCACACTGCAGTAGCCTCCAGCTGAACATGTTCCTGAAGCACCGTGAGCCACAGAGGTGCCCCGGAGGCAACCATCTCCCTGTGAAGCAGGAGAAGATGCTGCTGCCCGCAAAGCTTCTGGCTGCCCTGGGCTTTGCTGCCTCAACCTCTCCCACCACCTCCGCGATGCTGCCGCACTTCTACCCAGTCGACCTCTGCTCACTCGGGACCTTCACCCAGAGGATCTTTGCTCAAGTCTCTCCTCTGCCCAAGGGACCTATGAATTTCAAGTGACACAAACAGAGAAGGCTGATGGGGCCGGAGGAAGAGCCGGTCCGTGACTCCCACCGTGACACACAGGAGAGCAGACCCAGCCACGAGATGCTTTTGAGCCTGCCTGGTGCAGGTGCTTAAGTGATAGTGAAATTTTATCAGAAAACTTCAGACCGCAAGTTCTGAGCAACACTGCAGCTAGGTGCAGCCGATTTTGTGGATCAGACTTTAAAATGTGGTACCTGCAGCCTTTTGCAAATCAGGTCACAACTGCCTGGAAAGGAAGCGGTGGGAGAGGGACTCGGACCTCCCTGGTCCAGACCAGTGCTTTGTCAGAAGTCACAAGCCCTCCCTCCCCTGTGGTGGCAACCCTCGGCTCTAGGACATCTCACCTGGGATTTGTGTGGGAGCGCTGCACAGAGCCGCTTTGTGAAATGTCTTTGCATAAGGACACAGCATCAGCACGTGTTGTCTGCTAGTCTTTGGAGTAGCTGTGGGGAGTTGTACTTCACCAGACTCCTTGCATTTGTCTTGTTCTATTTAGAATAGTAGCGATGGGACTCCATCTGTATCTTTTAAAAAATATCCATTTTTCTTAAGCTGGAAAAAATACTCATGTTGGTCAAGGACAAGTCTCCTTCATTAGTCAGAACAGCAGCCCTCCTGTTCCCAAGGTCTAACTGAATATCTGAGCCAAGTGCTAAGGGTCTTTGCAGAGCAAAAGGAGTGATGTGTCATTAGAGATGAAGCATGTTCTTAGTCCTCAGCTGCCACAGCAGCATCCATGGCTGCTGAAATAACCCTTTGCAGAACTTTTGAGCCTCCTTCCCATCCCCCTCAGGGCACTGTGGAATGGTTTTAATTGGAAGCAGATGTGCAACGTGGTAGGTAGGAGCAGGCGTCTGCTCAATGTGAGCTCCTGGTATGATCACTTTGAAAGGGGAAAATACCATGATTCGAGGGAAAGGATTTAAAATGAGACCAGTGCGCACTCACAGTCAGTTGACTGGTCCATTAGTCTTGCCAATATTCCTTACCAATTATCAGGAGTCAAGAATATTCTCTTCTCCTTCTTGCTTGATAGATTTGCAGATTGGATGGAGCGTTCATCTTCAATGAATGGGTCATAGGCAGATTTCCAGGTCATCACTCCCATTGCAAACACTTTTCCAGTAAGGTGGCCATGAAAATCACAGAGATGTACTGTCAGGAATGACTGATCTTGGTTTTAATTGGGAAGGGACTTGTAGCTCAATATTAGAACCTCAGCCTCTTCATCTTGATTTCAAAAAGAATATTTGGGGCAAACCTCTTAGTTTCAGGAGACTTTTCAAATTTTTCTGTCACAGTGGATCTGCCAGACTACTGTAGCCTGGTTTTGTGGAAGGTGTTAACAGCTGCATCACACAGACCTACAGTTACCCAGATTCATGAGGTTGCTGTACTTTTGCCCTGCACTTCATTGCAACTCCTTTGCCCCAGAAAACCCCAGTAGCTCTACTTGGACACAAGCAAGGTAATCACTAAGCAATCTTCTGCGGCAGGGAATAATTTAAACCACAACTCTTCTGCTTCCAGATGCATCGGATAAAAGATATGAACGTGCAATAGGTGACATAGGCTGAGAAGGCCTGAAAGTAAAATTGCTTGTGCATTAAATCACTGGGAAAACACTTCTTCAGCCTCACTCCAGCTATTGGAAAGAGGAGTTACGCTTTTGTGAACATAGGATCAATTTATACTGTGTCACCATGTCCTGTTCCTTACTTGCATAATGAGCTTTTCATATCTTTTATTTTGTTGTTCCTTGAAAACTTTTGAGCAGATTTTATTCCAGTTCTTATTCTGGCTGGTTCAGTATCTTCCATGGATGCCTAGTAACACGGGAGAACCCTTAGCAAGGCAGTGCTACTTAGCCAAGTGAAGTAAATAAACTTAAGGATTAAAACTTGACTGATGCAAATGCTTTATGCATCTTCTAACCGCAAGAAATTTAGAGAAACTTGCAAAACAGAGATTCTAATAAATGTCACTTCATAGTCATAGCAGTCAAGTCCCAGTTTTAAAGGTGAGAAATGTAGCTTACAGCAGACTGCATTTTCTAGCTGTCACACCAAAACTGCAACTCCAAAGTCAGTTTGTGCCAAGAGAATCAGCTTTCCTGCTGGCTTTCTGACCAGGAGAACCAGCAAGCTAAGCTGATTTGAAAAACAGAATGAAACTCAGCCCATTTCCATTGTCTAAGTGGTTTAAAGGGGGCAGGGGGGAGAACAAGAACATGACCAGAAGACCAAAACACTCTCATTTATGAAAGCTCTCCCCTAAGTAATGAATTTAGTCTAGTTATTCTATGATGTTATTAGTAAAACTGCTAAAGGCATTTCTACATAAAAATGAAAGTGCACACATGCCCAAGTATTCTCTTTTATGCTATTTTGGGGACATATTTCCCTAATGTCTTGCTTTCAAAAGCCTTGTATTTTCCAGTGCACTGAATAGATTGGCTCCATCTCCAGCTTGAACATCAAAAAGTAACCTTCACGTTCATCAATGAAAAGTGTCAACTGATTTTATTAACTGTATCCATTATAACACATAATATGACAGTGGGAATATTTTTCACTGTAAGATTTTTGAATGGAAAAGTGCAGTTAGTCTGAGTTCCTTACATTCATTAGAAGCAAGACTATTGAAACCATCAACATTTACAATGACGCATAAGCAAACACCAGAATCAGTGCCAATAAATACACAGAGTACCAAAATAAATATTTACAGAATTAAAAATATAATAAACACTGATTAGTATATCCTTGTGAACTGCCAGGGAAGAAAGACATCTATTGCTATCAGTTAGGTTGTAAATACATTAAGAATATAGTGATTCGAGGAGACACATACTCATCGAGGTTTGTAGAGGTGGAAAGGAGCAGAGTGTGTTTAACAGTCTGTTATAAAAACACCCCCCGGAGTGTTGTGAGCTTTCACTAAGAAAAGTTGGTGCACACAGACTCGCCAGATTATTAGCAAACCGTTTAGATAAGAAGAGCGGGGAGCTCTGGCTTTACTCACTCATTATCTTGAATAGGTCATATGCTACCTTACTGGAGGTGGCTGACACAAAAAATACGAGGGAAAATTGTAATTAACAGTGATCTGTCAGCTGTAACACGTCTTACAGAAACAGGTTAAGTAACTTCTAACAGGACACATCTGTCCCTTTCAGCACGTAGGAAACCCCCCCCGAGAGCATTGGCTTGTCAGATGCAGCATGGAACAGTCCCTGCTACATTTTCCTCAGGCACACCATGATATTTAAGCAGAGTTGGGTTGTGATAAAAGACTGAAGCCATGCTGTGTTTTCTGGACTTACTGAATCTGTATTTTCCACCAACCACATTCATACCACACCACCACTTCAACAGGGCCACAAGCCTCAACACCAGAGCTTTTCTGAGACAGACTCTGCTGACAAACACAGCAAGAAAATTCAGATGGGGCCAAATTATGGGATCTTCACTCAATAACAACTGACACCACTAACAGATCCACTGATTTCAGAGGGAATACTGGTAGACCCGAGATACGTCCAGCTGTTGCAATCTGTCCCATGGCAGGGGATTTACCTCAATTTTACACAAGGGCAACAGCTTTAGTCTTTCTCCCTCTTTTGAAAAGCAGGATAACATGGCTTTTATCAAGCTACGTGCTCCAGAAAGTTATTTGCACTCTACGTAGGACTTGGTGGTGTCTTGCGCTCCCTCCCCACTTGCCCTTGGGCTGCAAGGGTGCAGCCAGCACTTACCACCCTGCCAAGGGCTTGGGTTTTCGCATCCCCCCCTGGCAAAATGAGGATGGAAGAGCAGTGAAATGCCACAGGTCAGTGCTGGGCTGGAGGGGATTTGTGGAAGTCTCTGTGCTAAAATTGCCTTCGGAGGAAAAGGCACTGCTCAGGTGTTGATGAGAGCAGTCACATGGTGGTCCACCAGCAGGAGAACTGGCTTCAGCACGCCCAGACTTACACAGTCTGGCTCCTAACTCAGCGTAACACAGCAATCCGAGCATCAAAGCAAGAAAAAAAGGAGCCAGAATTTATAGGCATATGTTTAACTCTTTTTTTCCACAAGGACCAGAGCTCTCATCCCATCTCCCAGCCCCCCTAGCAACCCTCCCGCCCCAGCCCAGCACCACCACCCTGGCTTCTCCCACTGCCATCCAACCTGGCAGATACCTCCCCACCGTGACACCCCACTCCCCTCTCCTAGGACCACACGGCAGGGTCAGACAGCAAATTCTCCCGGTGACAGTGCCATGCCCCCCCCAGTCCACCAGGTGCAGGTGACTTGAGGCAGACCTTCCCCTTTCCTGCTATTAACCAAGAAACATCACCAGTTGTGTAGCTTTACATTTTAAGCTCAGGCTTAATTCAAAGCAGATGTAGCCAATTTTCTTTTATGAGTACATTATGTTCAAAGCTTCCAATGCATCTGCATAAAAAGCCCATGGAAGCAACCTGACACTGAAATAGCAACTGTTTTGATGCAATGTCATCCAAAATAATAAAAAATTTGTTAAAGAGCTTACAATTCAGTCCCTACATACTGTTCTCCCTAAAAACAGATTTAAAATGTGGCTGTGTAATAATTAAAGGGAGGTATCGTTAGTTACCATATCAAAAAACATGAACAGCAACATGATAAGCAGGGGTTTTAGTGCTCTGGAAAGGATCTGGTCCTGGTTTTGCCATCACAAGTTAAATTAAAGAAGGCAGTGATTGTGTTAACTGTAATTTAAACATGCTGAGCACTGGAGTTATGTGCAGGAGTGGCTGCTTGTTAAGATGGAAAAACAATGGAAAGACATGTTTTGCATTCAGATCAGTGAAAACACTACTACAGTAATATAAAAGACTGCACAATCACCTGAATAATATTCGTCTTTAAAAAAAGGGAAGACTTATTTAAGAAACACTTCCTATTTCCTTAAGATAAAGAGATTAAGGACCTTCGCCAGTTCTCACTGGAGTCAGTGGAAGCTTTGCCACAGCAGAACTGGACCTTGGAAAGAGATTGTCATGTTGGCAAATGCCAGTTTTCTAACTTTGTGGCCATAGCTGGATTAACTTCTATTGCAGAGCGTTGCTTGGATGGGATGTTAAAGTAGGGAAAGCAATCCATTGCTACAAGAAGCCTTTCAGCCTAGCAGGTTAAACTCCTTGCCCTGTGAAGTACATAACCTTTTCCTCTCTCCACTACAACTTTGGTTCCATTTATTTAAATATGTATGGAAAGGAAAAAGAAAAGCAGTTCTTACCAAAGAGAAACAAAATCTGGGCAGAGTCTCCATAACAAATAGCTTCTGGGCTTTCCTACAAAAGTGACATGCTTCCCTGCTAGATTTGCTGAATTGTCCACAACAGGAAAGTGGAGGATATATTCCACTCTATGCAAAATACCACTCAACATCCTCACCCATGTGTATGAGATCACACAGCAGAAATCTCCATTTTAAGTACCCCTGCCACTTGTTCTGAAGGTGAATTAATTTTTTAAAGACCAAGAAGTAGGAGCAAAGACCTCCTGAAGAATGCACTGGCAGCAGCTCCCCTTTTCTAGTGCTGGAAGGCTAGATCAAAAATCTGTTTCCCAAGCAACTGCAGCATGGCTGAGAGGGAATGAGAGACATTGAGGGGGAAAAAAAAGGGGGGGTTCCAGGCAATAGTACTCACTGTTTTGGATGAAGAAGCCCTCTAAGGCAAGAGGAGCTTTAATGACCTGCTTCTGCAGGAATAAAAGCCCCCAGGATGCGGCTCGAACAGTTATAGCTCTTATTCCTTTGCACATGAGAAGTTCTTCCATTTCTCTCTACATGAAATGGACCTAGGAAACACCAAATCGATGCTGACTGTTCCTAGCTGAGATGCTCACAAGGAAGACAAAATGTGAACTAATAATAAGCTAAAAAATTCTTGCAAATTGAATTAAAAATAACCTGTCACCTGAACACAAACAGCAAGACAGGTTCAGATACCTCCTGCTCACAGTAAACAGTATGTGGACTCATGGCAAGGGAATCTCATCATCCCATCCCTCAATGGAAGGGAGGGATGTTCAGCGGGACCAGTCCCAAGCCACTGAAGACAACTGACAGTATTCTCAGCATTGAATTTCAGAAGAGTCAGTTGTGCAATTCTGCTCGAACACGTGGGGTTATGTCATCGTAATGAAAACATAAACAAAGCAAAGGCAAAAAAAAAAGGAAAAAAAAAAAAAGGAAAAGCCCCCCCCAAAAAAAACAAAAAAACCAACCCTGCAGAAGCTGTCACGTGTAAACTCTGCCAAGACTCATTTCTGCAGCATCTCTGAGTCGGCATCAATTTGTTTTTCCAAGACAGAAGCCTCAGCTTTTCATATCAGTAACTATGAAAATACATTTTCAGGCCACCTTGCTTAGAGTCCCCCATTGTGGCTGTTAGATAACCATCTGCCTTGTAAGTGGCTATTGTTACTGTGAACTGTCTCTTTCATACCATTATCTTGCTGAAAAGGCTTTTCTGAAAGTAGTCCATTAGAGCAGGGAAAAAAAACCTCCGAGCATGGCCATGTAGCAGAATCAATGGCTCCCTTTGATCCGCAAGCTCAGTCAGTACTACAAATTTAAGAAACAAGGTTTTGCTTTGCTAAGCAAAGCCTGTTAATTTGGCTCATCTGCACTTACAGCATCTTACTGAAAATGCCATCTGTATCAGACATTTTGAAGACTTTGGTGCAATATTCGCTTAGCTTAGATAAATAATTTAGTAAGATTCATTAAAAAATAATCAGTGAATTAATTTTCATAGTGTACATCTATGCATGTAATTTTTAAAATTCAGTCCTCTACTACCCTGAATGGCGGTGAGGATATTCACAGTCGATGAAGAAAATGCTGGTGATTGATGGAATAAGACTGAACATAGATTTTTCTTATTCAAGTCACGGAATTTCTTCTGAAATCTACGTGTGTTTGAGTCCTATTACTCACCCTTTATGTCTGTTGCAGGCCACACATATAGTACAGGAAACTTAACTCCTATCATGACAAAAGAAGTCCACAGAAACATCATTTCATGCTACCGAAAGGAAATCTTTTGTGCTGATATATAGGACAGGAATGCATACCACTGAAATCACTGTAGATAGCTATAAAACACTACACAATATATAGAAATATACTAAGAACATACAAAATTTACCAGTAGTGACCTGAAAGTGCAAAGAGTACATATAACTAAATGCCAAGTCCTGATCTCTAAAATCCTTTATGAATGACATACAAGCTGATAATTACAAAGCATCATTCAGACCACAAAATAACAAATAAACAAATAAAGAGAAGTATTCTTTAAGAAAATCAAAACGATGACAGCATTGGGAATGTTATCTTTGGGACTCAGAACACCATTTCTACCTTGACACCTACCAAAGCCAAGGAAAATATATGCTTGAACAGGGTAACATAAATAAGAATGCAAACCACCACAGAATGCCTCAGGACTATTATGTCTTTATGTCTCAGCCTTTAAATCCAGCAAGCCATTAACTATTAGTTCTTAGGCATCTCACAGTATTTTACAGGGGATCTTTCAGGATTTAAATATAGGTCTAAAGAAAGCCTTTGAACCTCCTCCCAATGATTGTTTTTAGGCATTGTGTGGAGTTATACAAATATATTTCTATGAAAATTGAAAGCCCTAGTAAATATTAAATTTTCTATTATCTTCCGAAATAAAAAACATAGATGGCTTAAGGACAAAAGTGAGTTTTATAAATACAAAGTTAATTTGAGCATTAAATTGTATGTTTACTCTCACACAACCATTACCCTGAATCAACGTCAGTATGTCTCAATGATTCAAAATACTGACACCCTACTACAAGCTACTTTCCCATTTTCCTTTTAAGGATATGATTGTCCTTAAAATATGTACACAGCAAGCAGCCAAAAGAACCGCCAAGAGATTTGCAAAATGTACTTACACTGGGTATGCGACAGAAAGCTCGAGAGAGCGACTGGGGAGCACCTGGCCTCGGCAGGCAGCACGGCCGCCCTCCCACCCCACGCTCGGCCGCCAGCCCAGGGCTCCCCGCTCCGCACCAGGGGTTAGCATCAAGGAGGAAGCCGCCCGCCAGCATGCAGAGGACGGAGGAAAAACAGGGCAGAAAACAAAGGAGAGAGAGAAAAATGAAGGGAAGCCAAAGCATTTTAATGATGATTCGTGTTAGTCGTTACGGGAGAGGGAGCTAGTCTAGCGTCACTATTGGTTTCTCAATACAGACATGCCACAATGCAAACAAAACGCAATGATGAATAATTTGCCACACACAAGTCCTGTAGAGATGGTTACTGCTATCTTCTAGTGGTTTTAAAGATGCACCACTCCTACTACCTGTACTCGGTGCTTCCAGTTTTTATGGCACTACCCCAAGCTCACCACATCCTCCCTCCCTCTCAACTTCCAGTACCCTACAGAATCTCTCTGCACAATTTGTCCTTACAACGAAATGGGGAAATTATGATTTTTCTGCAGAGTTGTCATGCAAGGAAAGATGCATCCCTTACAGTCAAATGAAAACCAAAGAACAGAAAAAGGAATGTCAGGTTTAGGGCTGAGGACCAGGATAATACTCCAAGTTCTGTACATTCATCCTTTTGAGGGTATTTCAGCTTTAACTTTCTAAAATGCACAAGCAGAGTCAGGCCAAATGCAAATCCCTTTCTCAGGCAAAGGAAATCACCGCCGGCGTGTCTGGGGACAGATCTACAGCACATCCCCTCAGCCTGCGTGTGGGAGCCACACGCCTGGCTGCGTTCACGTGAGTGTGAGTGTGCACGGGTGTGCGCCTTCGCCCAGCTGCATGTACCCGAGGAGGAGGTGCGTTCTGACTACACATGCATATGTACAATACGTCTGTGTGAGTAGGCATGTAGAAAACCACACACATATACAGTAGAAAGAAAACATAAAATAATCTTCTTTGAAGTGCATTAAGGTTCTTACTCAAACCATGAAAACAGGGACTGATCAGGAAAACTAACACTTTCTCCCTATTCACTGGGGCATTGCACTTCAGTATTAAATCCCGCAGTCATTTCAGAACTAGATGCCAATTTTACCCTTGTGACTATAAGGTCATTTCCCCAGTGAACCACACATATACATATATACAATTCTTATTATGGTATTTCCTGGCTTTTTATGGTTTATCTATAACCTTAATATCCTTCAAATGTATATTCTGTATATTTATTTTCCTTTTTTTCTTTCAATTTAAGAGACAATAAAACCAACTGCTATGTAAGATCAGACTCATTAGCTTCAATGATGTGAATTTAGGATTCTCTGCATAATATAGACATGTATATTTTTAAAATGTATATTATTTTTCAGATACACTGGAGCATATATTTTATATTAACTGTGGTCTGATGATTAAATACTTATATCAAAATATTTTGTAAATACATAACATTTACCTTTAGACTTCGGTGATTTTTGCAGCTTTTTCAGTGTATCATAAAAATATGTCCTCAGGCACATTAAAAACCTTTTAAATTTCTCTGAAATGTTGTCAATGCCCATGTACAGTAGCCACTACTCAAAAACATCCTGGCCATTAATACATTTCTCATAAGATCCAAGCTCATCAGACCATTTTATGTACCACTAGCTTACCATATTTCTTTTCTCTCTTAAAGTAAAATTATTCTGACATTATTAAGAATGAAAATAAAAAGCAACGAGAACCCAAACTTTCTTTAAATAGTCAAAAACTAATTTTATATATTTTAAAAAATAATAATTAAAAAACACGTTTCTTTCCTGGGTTCCTTCTCTGTAAGGTTTAAGCCCAGAGCAACTTTGTCTAAACCCCTGAAAATAGAGGTCTGCAGTGGCAATGCTGTCAGAACCTCAGCTCTGACCCAAGGAATGTGCCACTGGAATAAAATCAGCACTTCAAGACTTACTTATCTGGGGATGCAGGAGCCCATACAAAACAGAGTTTTGCTCTAATTTAAGGTACTTACACAAAGTTCTATCATTTTAGAACTGTAAAATTATCTACCTATAAAAACTAACTCTTGCTTAAACTCTAGATAATACAGACAGGTGATTTTTTTTTTAATATAAAAAATCTGTAGCATTGAGTAAATCTGCTAAAATATGTATATATTTACACATAACTAGCAAGTTACTGTATAAATGCGAACAGTGTGTATGTATTGGCATTTAGTAAAATGTTTCCCTGAACCTGATTGTATGCGTTATTGGACAAGTATTGATGTAAACATCTGAACCTATGTCAGGTGTCTCTGTTACCCATTTACATTAGACCAGATCAAAAACAACCAGACAGACAGACAAACAAAAATGTGTTTTCCTGTTAGACAAGTCCACCTAACTCCTTAGTTAGCTACTGCACACAAGTCAATTAAGTCTGCTGTCGAGCAGTGCTCTCGTTCCTACAGCAGGTAAAATACCTGTTAGGTTGGTTGTTTTTTGCTTGGCATTTTTTCCAACATCTCGCAGAGCAAAAACCATTTTCGGAGCCAGGCACCCACCTTCCACTCCTCCCCCAGAAATGATTAAAAGATAAGTGTACTGGAGAACCTCTCATGTTGCTCCTTTTCTAACTCTGTTCCCTTGAAGAACTCATGGCACTGCTTTGCGTGAGGAAGGATGGTCATTTAGGTTCGTAATCCAAGTCCTGCTTCCAAAAAGGCATGTAAAAATGAACCTCCCCAGTGTTTAGTGCTGCAGAAAAAAGATACAAATGTAAAAAAAAGTGCTCGAAAAGAAGTCGACTTTTTATATTCAGCCATACAGTCTAGTAAGAAGGGATTCAGAAGTGCAGGCCCATGGAATACAGTGAAATAAGCCTTTTAGGTGCCTTTCTTCAGGTGATGCAAAACTAATTCAATATCTGTGGTCTCCTACGCAGACTTTCACACACCGACCTTGCTGTCCGTCTTTGTCTCCACCTCTTATTCAACTACTTTTTGGCACTGTCCTGGTATGTGGCAGCTTTCACTGTTGTCCCTGCTAAGCCCCTGTTACTGACCCGGCGTACCAGTACTTTGGAGACAGGGATTTTTGTTCTGTGCATCTCACTTTTGGCCAGGTGATGGTGTGCGACGTGATGGCTGTTACTGGCATCTGCTCCATGGCTGGCGGGATGCGATGAAAGGTGTTTAATGCTGATGGGTATCTTGGAGTCCTTCACTGTGCTTGAGGGCGTTTTCAGTGAGCATGTGGTCGTTATTGGAGACACGGGCTTGGAACGTGGCACGCAGGTGACCTCTTCGCCCGCAGGCCCTGCTGGTGGGTTCTCATCCGGCTCAGTGTAGAGGTCGTAGAGAGCATCCCCACTGTAGCTGTCCCTGGGAATGGTCTCCTTCTGGATGCTTGTGGAACCATCTTCCTCGGGACCAGGGGTGGTGGAATCCCAGTAGCCCTCGTCGCTGTTTGGGACACCTTCGTGCTGCTCCTTCTCCCTGCCCTTCTGCTCCTCTTTGTGGTTGAGGTGAACGGGGATCTGGTGGAGGCCACCACGTTTCACCGCCACCCTGTTCTGGGGCCCCTCGATACCTCGGTTCTCCTTCAACCCCTCAGGCTTCTTTGTCCCTCCTCCACCTCCACCTCCTCCTTCTGTCTGGGTCTCCTCTGTCTGCGACAGCATATCCCAGAACTCCTGCAGGTAGGTGTCATCCACCTGGTCCGGGCTGGCCATCTCCTCCCCTCCTCCCTGGTAGGCCACCATGGTGGGGTGCTTCTTGGAGGCACCCAGCTTGCCGGCCCCGGGGGTGCTCTTCTCGCAGCCGCCACTCCCGCTGCCCACATCCTCCTCATGGTCCGCAATAATATCTCCGCAGCCTGTAAGAGAGTCAAAGCTTTTCAGTGAAGTCACGTCAGCAAACATCAAACAAATACGATCAATCGATTGCTCTGAGGGTGGATCAACAGAGGAAGGGTCAGGGGCGGCTGCCGTCTCTTGACCACTATCACAGTGAGGTTCAACAAGGGGGATAGTCGTTATTGGAATGTCACCTGTTATGGCTGCATCCTTCGCAGTCCCAACCTCTCTGGCGCCCGGGTCCGGTCGCTCGCGGCAGAGCTCCTCGGGTCGCCTTCCAGCAGAAGCAGA
The DNA here is from genome assembly GCF_000737465.1 of Haliaeetus leucocephalus. NCBI lineage: Eukaryota > Metazoa > Chordata > Aves > Accipitriformes > Accipitridae > Haliaeetus > Haliaeetus leucocephalus. The sequence goes on from NW_010972787.1 coordinate 3,726,102, forward strand.
AGCAGCAGGAGCAGGAGCAGCAGCAGCAGCAGCAGCAGGAGTAGGGTCCTCCCCGGGGGGGGGCCCGCTGTCCCGCGGCTCCCCACGGCCCGCTTCGGGCTCCTCGGCCATGGCATGGGCCTCGCCGCCGCGCTTCTCCCGCGGCGCTTCCAGCCCCGCGTCTCCCGCGCCGTTGGGGGTTTCAGACAAAGGTTTTGGCGTCTCCTCTTTGATGCACTCCAGGCTGGCGGTCAAAGACCCCGGCATGATAAGGCCGGACCGGATCTCCGAGGTTTCCCCCCTCTCCTCCTTGCCGTATTTGTCCTTTTTATGCCACCGCATGCTGCTGAAGATCCCTTTCAGCCCCTTCTTTTGTCTGCCGCCGGCCCGCTGATCCGCGCTCTCCGCCTTGCCGTTCTCCGGCCTGCCGTTCTTCCTCAGCAGGGAGAAGAAGCTGTGCGACTTGGCCACCGAGCTGCCGGCGGAGACGCCGAGGCTGCCGGCCGGCCGGCCCTGCGCCTCCTTGCTCTGCG
>NW_010972787.1:3726623-3727105 GCF_000737465.1 Haliaeetus leucocephalus
CGCCGCCGCCGCCCGGTTCCTCCTTCTTGCTGCTCTCCAGCACGGCGTCGGCCAAGCCGTCGTGCGTCCGGCTCCGCACCATTCCCGCTTTGCTGGCGCCCTTCCCCTCCCCGCCTTTGCTCCTCACCCCGAAGATGCTCGGCATGGTGCCCCCGGATTTCCTCCTCTTGAACAGTTTGAAGGCGGTTTTGTTAATCCTCCCCGACGGCTGCTCGGCGGCCGGAGGCTCGGCACAGTCGCAGTGCGAGTCCATCGCTGCCGCCGCCGCCGCCGCGGCCTCCGCCGCCGCCGCCCGGGTGCCCGGTGCGATCCCTCACTGACAGCCCCGCCGCCGCCCGTCCGTCTCCATGGCAACCCGGAGGGGCGGAGCGGGCCGGGGAGGGGAATTAAGCCGCTTTTCCTCCGCCCGCGGGCCTTGCCCCCAAGGCCGTCGCCCGCTCCGCAGCGACCTGAGGCGACGCAGCTCCCGCCGGCAGCGCCCC
>NW_010972787.1:3727898-3787780 GCF_000737465.1 Haliaeetus leucocephalus
GGGGGGCTGGTGGCACCCTAGTCACACCCCCCCTCACTGGCTGCGAATCTATCCCAAGACGCAAAGTAAATTAGAATAGAACAAGAGCAGAGCGGAGCAGTTTAGTTGGAAGGAACCTACAACAGTCATCCAGTCCAACTGCCTGACCACTTCAGGGCTGACCAAAAGTTACAGGGCATTATTGAGGGCATTGTCCAAATGCCTCTTAAACACTGACAGGCTTGGGGCATTGACCGCCTCTAGGAAGCCTGTTCCAGTGTTCGACCACCCTCTCGGTAAAGCAATGCTTCCTAAAGTCCAGTCTAAACCTCCTGTAGCACAGCTTTTAACAGTCCTGTCCCTGGCTGCCAGGGAGAAGAGACCAGCACCTCCCTCTCCACTTCCCCTCCTCAGGAAGCTGTGGAGAGCAACGAGGTTGCCCCTCAGCCTCCTCTTCTCCAAACTAGACAAACCTGGCCTAATGAACCTGCCCTGAGCTCCAAACTCGCTAAACACCACCTCCACCTTGGCCCTGTCTTGAGGTTGGGTTATTTCAGTCTGGGGGGCTGTGCTCTGCGCCGCAGACCTGCTTTCAACCAGAGCTGGAATAATGCATGTGCCCTGGCAGCCCGACTCTGCTCTACAGCATTAGTCTGGGCTCCTCAAAATGTAAACGCTTGTCTGGGTTTTAGCTCCAAATGCAAGTGAGAACCACTGAAGAGAAGTTGCATGTGGGCCCCTCTGGCTTGGGGCTCGGTTCTGCTCCCTTTGAAGTCAGTAAAAGGTTTTGCCATTGACTTCACTGGCTGGAAGAATTAGTTGTGGGGTTTTTTTTTTAACATCATCAGACATTCATTGCACTCTCCCACGAGGCCAGGTTGAATTATCTGTTGTGAATAATTTATCCAGTGAATTTAGTCCTTTTTCTGTTCACGTATAAAAAGTGCCATTTGCATTCGGAATTACAAGCATTCAATAAGAGCAATATGAGCACATCATTCAGGTCTCTCCTGCCTTCTGCAAGAGACAGAGGAAAGGACAGATGAGACAGAAGCCAAGATTGTGGCTGGAGGAGAAGGAGCGAGTTACATTTTACAGAGTGCAGTTCATAAACATGCCTGGCACCCAGAAGCCATGGAGGCAGGAGGTCAGACCAGAACCTGGACCCATAGGCGTAAGTTGCTCACCTTGACTCTGCCTCCATCAATTGTGCCATGTCATGACTTCCCCCATCACTTGGTAATATTTCTGCTCTTCAGACAGATGAAGGAAACTTGATAAAAAAAGAGAAAATACCAAACGCTTTTCTGCAAATGCCAATACACAGAGCTAGGTGTCCTTTGGAAATCTGAAAGAACAAAACCTGGTCATGTATCTTGGGAAAAAGTGGACAAAGATGCTAAGAAGTAGGAGTTGGCCACATGGCTGAACTTACCAATTTTTGCACTTTCATACTGGCACTTTGCTACGTTTCACCAATCCTTTACATTTCACCAATTCTTCTGACAAGCACTGAGTCCAAAGGAAGGAGATACAGAGATACAAAAGGCAGAGGACAGATGACTTAATGCTTCACAGCTATATGGAACAGACAAGTTATTGTGCCCTCTTTCTTCTTATGTGAATATCTGCAGCCATGATGGAAAGGGCAGACTTTCAGCTTGGTTTTCAGTCAACTTGAAAACCAAGTGTTAATGGAGGTAAGTGGCTTGAGGTCAACCTGAAATTACTACTTTAGAAATGTTTTGACAAATTGAATTTTTTTTCTACACATTTGGTTTCAATCTGTTTTGCACATTTTAAGATATTATTTAAATTACCTCTGGAAATGGATAGTCATTCTAAAATGAAATACTAAATCACTGAATTTTGAAAGTGACAAATGAAAATATTCTTATTTTTTCTTTTCTTTTCTTATTTATTTTATTATTTTGTTTTAACCTGAAGACATCTGTGGATTCATCATGAACTCATGACATGCTTTGGTCAACTTGCCCTTGCAGGGCTGTGCCAGGTGCCCCCGCCCCGACAACACTAGAAACTTCTCGACTGTTCAACCACAGCCCTCCCTAGTGACAACTATCACATAAGCACTTTGGTTGAAGGGCAAGGCCCTCAGCCAGTGAAACACTTTGGTCAAAAGAAACTTCTCGACCCTTAACCACATATGGCCACGATCAGATTGGACTCAGGTGTAAGTAGAGCCCTGCCAGAGGGCAAACTGAGCCAGTCCTCCTCCTCCTTGGAGCAGCAACCCTTCCCTTGGGTCCTGCAGGTTGAGAGCCCTCATCTTATAGGTGAGTGATTGTGCATTTTGGACCCTCATTTCTAAAGCTTAAGAATTCTTAAGTTGGGTGTGTAATATTGATTCTGTTTGACATCTTGAACCTGTGGTTTACTAATGTTTGTTGGAGCGTTAAGCGATTTTGATTAGAACAAATTTCATTCCTAGTTTGCCACTTCATTAAACAATTCTGGTCAGAATAAAGTTTATTTTGAGTTTATCACCTGCCTAATTTAGTTTCTTGCAAGCTTCCGCGACAAGGGGTCCATAGGAAAAGCTTTAGAAAAAGCATTTACCAACTTCTAACTGAAGAAGAGTAATGCCGAAAGGTGGTTATACTCATGCCAAATAGCTCTTACATCTAGGGATGTTTGGACACCTGAGTGCTGTACAATCAAGGAGGTTGGGAGAAAATGTTCTCTGCCACCTCTGTTGTGCCCACATCCTCATGTGCAATGGGAACTTCACACAGAGAGTTGGGTGGCGTTCCCTTGCCCTTTTGGTTCCCCCTGCTTTTGGCTGGGATTTCCCCAGAAGCAAATGGCATGGTGTCATTTTTGCAAAATTATAAAGGGATACAGGATCAGCTGTGTGAATGGCCTTCCAAGGGTGATTTCTGGAAAAGGATGGTGAGGAGCTGCATGAAATGGAGCCAGAGACATTTTCTTCTGTGTGGTCCTTTTTTACTCTAGGAAGCTTGTGCAAAGCTTGTTTAAGCAATACCTACTAGTTACTGTTTTTCTCAGAGGTTTAAAACTCAGTCCCCTGAATTATGCCAGAGATTTCTTTACAGCTTCCCTTCACCTCTGTAGGTCTGAAATGGAAGTCTGCTTCTGATAATGAAAAATGTTGTAACTCTGTCTTCCTGGCAAGGGGGGAAAAAGACTGACAGACACCTCACAAAGCGAAAACAAATGAGGAGCTCTAATTTAAAAGCACAGAGAGACTCCTCAGTCAGCTGGGAGCTCCTGATGACCTGCAGACAAGGGGCAGCTGAGCAGCTGTGGTGGCAGAACTGTTTCTACCACATCCCACCCCCAACCTGGCTTAGCCTGAGGGGCATCTGACATGGTGGAAGAGATCCCCTGCTGAGACGCACGGCACAGCCACACCAGTGGGTTTATTCCAGCTGAAGGGGATATTGAAAAGGGTTTGTGGAAGAAATGTTTTTGAAGGTGGGTTTGTTTCATCTTTAGAATGAATATGAATGATGAAAAACACTATATAACAAAATTATTCAGGAAAGGTCCTTTAAAAAACATGTAGCATTTATAGGTGTACACTTTTTTATAGCAGTTAAGGATTTTGAGGTGAAAGCTATCCTCTCCTTGTTCCTTGGACATAGCCTAGAGCTTTTTTGGGCTGCTCGCTGAAGGTTACTGTCACAAACTGCTGGTCCAGCTCCCAGCCTTGGCTCCGCCACCGACCTGTGCTGTGGTCCTCAGGAAGGAGGACTCATGCTTTGCTCCATTTCAGCTGAGGATGCCTTCTCCAAGTGACCCACAGGCACCACAGTCCTGTCCCAGCCTCAGTCCCTACAGAGTGCTGGAGCCGGGGGGGCACACAGACACACACACACACACACACACACACACAAAACCCCCTCCTCCCCTCCAACTGGAGCCATCAGGTAAAACAGCAGCAGCAATAATTACAAACCAGCCGGCAAAGCCTCTCCCTGCTTTTCCCCGGTGATTACACCAGGCAGATGCTCTCAGTTCCCCCGGAAAGTGCAGTATATGGCACAGAATGAATACTGAATAAAAATCCTAGGATTCACTGAGTATGAATTAGTGATGGAAATGACAGCTAGCAAACCATCTTGTCCTTCATTTGGACAGAAACCCCAGAGTTTTTTGATGTTTCGAGGCTGCCTCATGCTGAACGGGAGCACTGGGCACCAGGGTGACAGGACAGAGGTGTCTGAAAATCTCCGCAGGAATTTTTCACTTCATGCTTCATTTCTAAGCAGCTTCAGTGACTCCAGAGTCAGGAGCAGCCCTCTCAACATAGTACCCAGGATGTGTTCAGTTTTAAGCCACAGTTTAGCCATTTCCTGCTGAAATTCTTTACCTTTTTTGGGGGGGGGGTTGTTAGCGTTCTTTACAGCTGTGTTTCTACCACATATACTGTAGTGTATATATAATTCATGGGGCTTGAAGATGCTACATCAATTTAAAACTAGTAGGTCTTCCTAATGATAAATAGTGAATCTAAATTGCAGAAAGTGAATTGTAAGGCTTTGTCCAGCACAGTGCCTGCATCTAGACCCCAGCTGGTGATGGGAGAAAGTCAGCAGGCTTTTAAAAAGCAATAGATAATTAGCATGCCAGGGTCTAGAACTGAATGATGAGTACAGGGAGGCCCAGAGCAATAACAGGTTTATAAGGAAAACAGGCCTACTACCTGAAAAGTTACTTCAGACACCTCAATTTCTTCTTATGTGGTTGGGTGTGCTACTGCACAGATAAATTCTCCAATGCATTACAGTATGAGGAAATGGAAGAGATGCTGTTTGCTGGATTACAAAATCAATGGGCTCGCTAAGGAAGACGTAAGTAGTGTCAGATCTCTGCTGATACCTTAAGATCTGCTTTAGGAACCACTGGGACTGAAAAAAGAGAACAGCTAAAAACAGTAAAAAATTTTTTCAGAAAAAGAAATGAGGGACTAAAGAATCCCTCTTATTTTCCATATGAGCCTTCTTGCTGTAACGCATATCAGTGGGAAGTGTCTGCTCGTAAAGGTACAAGGGAAAAGTGTCTGGATTTCTAACATTTGCCACTTGTTTGCATTTGCCTCCCAATAGATCCATGTCCTCTAATATTGCATATTTCCTTCTTCCTTCTCCAGCCCATGCGGCAGCAGCCAGGACCTCCTCGGGGCCATGTGCTTTGTTACTCCTCCCTCCTTTTCCCCAGACCAGGCCATTTTCCACATCCTTTTCTGCAAACCAAACTCTCCCCAGCTGCAGAGGCATAAGGAGCATAAATGTGTGCGGTTCAGCAGGTCCAGAGCCTGGCTGACCCTCACTTTTAGGCAGCTCAAACTTGGGGATTTCTCAGGGAAAAGGTTCTTAAAGGAATCTAAAAAATGCAGTGTATGGAAGGAAGAATAAAGAGGGGCAAGTAGAAGATGAGGGATAAAGTGAGTTTCCTATACTCCATCAGACTGTCTGCACAGGCTTCACGCTCACCAGAAACTGCCCAATTAACACATGAAAAACTCACTGGGGAAAGCTGGTATCAGTGCAATGTACAGATAGCAAAAATCATCATGATTGAGAGATGTGCATGTCCCTGTAAAGTGTATCTCCAATCTCCCGGGAGATAATATACTGTCATTACTTTGTTTTATTGGCTGAAGAGCTGCAGTACTGGGAAGCGTACAGTGAGCAGAACAAGACCTGTTTCTCAAAATAGAGACCTGGACTCTATTTTCAGAAAATTATGTCTGAATCCCACAAACTTACAGAATTTGGAAGTGCCTACTGCAGAACTGTGCAATTTAAGTAACCAAAATATCCTCTAAATCTCCAAGAAATCACACCAAACGAGCTGAGGTACAGATCCTTGACCAGGTAAATGATCATGCCCTTCTGCAGCATAAATGTGGAGGAAAGAAAAAACAGCCATGTATTTAAACACTAGTCCAGTCTAGCCAAAATGGGAAGAAGTCCCATTTCATGAGCCTGGAAGACTGTGTATTAGATCACAGACGTAGTAGTGACAACTTCACAAGGAGGAATACTTCTTGTTCTCACTGATGATATCCTTGCAGCGAAGGCCAACAACATCTTTGCATGTGAAAGGAATCCTGTGGCCACTGTGAGGTTTTCCTTTATTACTGTCACTCAGCTCCAGCATCCTTTCTGGGTGCAATTTTAGAGAAAAAAAATGTTCATCAAGAAATGGATGTTCAGGTTGAGCAAACCAATTGTGGGGTTTCTGAAATGAAGTAAGCAATCTGAGCTGAGAAAGGATGAAATCACAGTATTTCATTCAAGATTTTTGTAGGTTTTCTTGTTGTTGAGACAACTTTTTATAAAAACAGCTTATGTTTTGCTGTTCTAAAAAGCAAAACAGGAAAATAATAGTAAGCCTCCCAAAATGAAGGAAAACATGAGTTCGACCCAAAAGAAAATTATTGAATGTTTTCCAGTTCAGCCAACAGACTGAAAAAATCGATTGTCTGCATATGATCTTTGTGTTATCCAACTGCTCTTCCCAATGCAAAATAAAAGGATTACAGAGAAATAGGGAAACAAGGAAAATACCCATCATTTGTCTTAAAGCTAAATACAAATTAAAAATGCAGGCAATGCATGTAGTCCCCCAAGGGACAGATTTACTTCTAATTAATAATATGTTAGTGCCCTAGCCCTCTGCATTAAAAAAAAGCCAACCCTCTGGATTAATCCTGCTGTAACATTGTAGCTAGAATCTCTAAGAATTAACCCAGCCCAATCCCAGATTTACTTGTATTGTAATTACTGGAAATGTGGAGAGTTTATTTTCTTCCATATACTGAACTGAAAGGCAAAATGTTAGAAAGAAAAAAATCTGGTAAATATGGTTGGGTTTTTAAGTGGATATACAGCCATTCACTTTCTTCTTTGGATGTTTGCAATATCCCAGACATAATAACAACTTTTTCTTTTATTTCTAATTGTGCTAGTTAAGTTTTTCTACTTCAAAAATAAATGAAAATAAAATCCTGGCTGTGCAGTCCCAGCAGACCTGACAGACAATAGTATCACAGGAGGGTTGTTTCCTCCACACTACCTTTAATTAAAAGCCCAAACAAGACTGTAAGCAGATGAGGGGAACGAAGGGGAATACTGGGTCAGAAAGTGTTTTTCAAACAGTTGAGAATGATTTTTTGGAGAATGAGGACACTTTTACTGAAAGGTAAGTGTTTAAAAAACTTTCATCGCATTGGTGATGCCTGATTTTTTTCCTCACTATCTCAGGCCTTTCTATTGACTTCATCAGAAATACTTCTGATGAGTGTGAGTGGATGGAAAAGTCAGAATCAGGCCCTTAGTTAAAGATTCAGCCTCTCTAAATAGGATACCTAGATATATGTGATCATATTACTTGTTGTTTTTTTTAAATAGGAAATACTTCTCCAATTCACCAGCAAGGCTATTGCTAGATTCAGTTGCTGCTGATTAAAAAAAAAAGTCCTTTCATTACAATTACTGATAGATACATTTTTAGTTTGATTTCAGGAGTGCTCCGTCTCACTTTCCTCCCTTCCCCTCATTTCACCGTGTATAAAGCAACCAGCCTCTGGGCACAACATCACTCGGAGCAGGTGGGTGCCAGCACCATGGTAGCATGTGGAAGGCTTTGGGCTCAGGTGAAAGGACTCAGAGGCCAAATGTGAAGGAGGGAAAATAAACCTGAGCACGTGTGAAACACAGAGGCTTCGAGGGAATTACTGAAAAGCTTTGGGACTAAATCTGGGCCTTGGAACATGGTGGGAGAGGAGAGAAATAATTATGCTTTTTATTATGACAAGTTTCCAAAACCAATGACAGAATTCACTGTCAAGATTTTTTTCTGGAGCCCCAAAACTGCAAGTACTCCTATATAAGCTGCTCTTAAGCAGATAGATGCTATATATTTTGTATTTGAAATAGGGTATGTCTCAGCAGCTTCCAAAAGGATTGAATACAAGATGCTATACAAAACTAGGCCATGCCTTGCAAATCTGTAGGAACCACTGGTTTCCATCTGTTTCCAACCAAAGGCTAGGTTTTGTCTGCCCGTGCTTTAACCAGCTGCAGGGTAAACAGCTGCATCTCAGCTAGTTAGCTTAAATCCCCTTTCTCTAATGTGGCAAAAGGCAGGTATTCTTAGGGTGCAGTTTATTTGACCTGTTTTACATGTCAGCTTAAGGGTGGATGACACAAATCTTATCCTAAAAGCTCTGAGCCCAAGTTAAATGTTCAGAGAAAACATGTAAGTTTGCTCAAATCAGCCCCTCCCCAAATGTTTCAGCGTTTGTGGACTTCAAGTTATTTCCTCCCTTTCCCAAAAATATCCGCTAACATTTTTCAGCTTTCAGTTTCTCCATTTGGGGAAAACATTGTTACACAGAAATAAAATATTTTCCATCATCTCTGATGCAAGCGTGTGCATTGCTCAATGTATGTGTGCGTGGCGATGCCTATTTCTTGCACCAGGGAGCTACTAAGATGGTTTGGAGTTTGCAGGACTGGGACTCTGGTCAAAGTTACACCATGGGAAAGGCTTGGTGCAGCCTGGATTTTGGTTGTATCAGTCCCTCAGAGCTGTGAGAGTTTCTAAAGAAATCTGACCCCGTTTGTTCTTTCTAAAAATGATGCCTTGATACACGTCAGTGAACTCGTTAGTTGGAGGCAGTCATAGGGACGCTGGTAGCTTGTAGAGAAGCACACGATTCATTTCCCACACAGCACTTTCACTGATCTCTTTTTAATATTGGTCTCTGATGCCCTGCTCTCACTGAAAAGCATTGTGTGGTACACGCGATACAAATAACACCAGAGGTTTTTTTTTCCATAGGGCTATTTTTGACAAGAGCTGTTGCTCTGACAGCAGATCGCTCGATCAATTCTAACAGAATGTCAGCTAAAGGACAGCTTTTCAGTTTTCTCTTTTTCCCTTTTCTTCATCACTAGGAAAAATGAAGCGGTGGGTGTTGATGTATGACAGTTTTACTAAAATATCTAAAGAGTACAGTTCAGTTTAAGAATAGATTAGCACCAAGAGGAGTAATCACCGGGGCTTCCATGCCTGCTCTTCTTCTTGCTTGGACAAAACAGGTTTCCAGAGAAGCGCCATTTGCGCAAGGAGCATGTAAGAGACGTAGGATTAGGCCCTTTGAGTTGGCTCGTAGGGTAGCCGGGATGCAGAGCAAGCATCCCGAAGCGCCTTGGGACCTGGAGGGCTCTCCTCAGTGGTGTTTCCACACACAATAGCTGAATTCAGCATCTACCAAGGATAACTGCCAAACTCCCGCCAAGCTCCACAGGGCTGGATCGGGGCCAGGAGCGAGCAAACTGGAAACCAGCAGCATAGGTTTGCCTGGTGTCACTGGCTGGTTGGGGAAAGCCCATTTCTCTTGACTCCTGGCCAGGGTATATCGTTCCCTGCTTCCAGCAAAACCCGATGGGAAAACCATGCGCCAATCTAAAAGATGTCATACGTTTCAAATGGGACAGTGAAGATCATCCACTCCTTTTCGTGGAGTTTTACCATGGAGCTTCACAAAAATAGGCTGACAGGTGGTTCCAGAGCTTTGCCGGAACTCATGGATTACCAGGCCAGAAGGAAGCATCCTGTGACTGTCAGATCTGCAGTATTGGAAGATAAAAGCTGGAGAAAATGCCCTGATTTTTTTCAAAAACATGTGCCTATGGCCAGTCTCTCTTTGTGTTATATATGTTTAGATATGTATGTATGTGTGCACACGTGTCACTTGCTTCATGACACACATGTGCACACATACATACATATCTAAACACACAGAAGTCCCAAAGCATTTTTTTCAGAGAGATTCTTCCCCTTTTCACACTCTGGTCTTACTTAAACATGCCTAAGAGTTTACTCTCAAAATAACTCTCTGTACTAGTTTTTTGAAGTGCAATTGTATCTGAAATAGTAAAGGAGATAAATGGACAACAAACTGCATCCTTCACTAACACTTATCTCAGATCAATTGATAATCCCTTGTCAGGCTGATTACTGTCAAAACCAGGACAAGCAAAGGCATTTTTCATTCCCACCACTGCAGCTGTTGTCTTCTTCTGTTAGCCCAATTAAGCAAAGCGAAAAGGAGTAGCACCATATCAGAGCCAGTTTGCCTTAGGATATAAATTGTCGTCTTGTGTTTGTCCATAGCCAACACTGCAAGAATAACAAAGCGATGCCATAAAACTCAACCGCTGTGCTGAAGACACAAAGGAACCATTTTTTCCCCCTCCAACTCAACGTGGCATCCAGCCACGATGCCCCATGACAGGCGCCGGCCCTCCCTCAGCCCAGCCACCCCGCGTCGCCTGTGTCCAGCCCCGTGCCCATGCTGCTGGGGCTCGGGGCTCAGCCTGAGCCCAGCAGAATCAAACTCCTTCCCCCCACTACTCCGGAGACGAGGGGTTTTGCTGGGTGCTGTCATGAAAGCTGTTTTCCCTCCTCCACCTCTCCTCTGCGCTTGGCAGGAGAGAGCCCTACACCTTTCAGCTTGGAAAACAAGAAGGAATCAGTAATTTTCTCTGGCACTGTCAGCCAAAGCCCTCCTGGAAATGAGCTGACGTGATTATTGTAGAAGGGTAGCTGGCTTCTGGCAACAAATGCCAAAGAAGCGCATCACCCTTGTGGCTTGTTGTCTACATGGCAGGACACCCTGTTGTGTGCTGGATTGTCACATATAATTTATGCAAATGCAGTCATTAGCTTTAGCAGATGTTTTTTTATTGTCCTGCTTCAAAACTGAAAAGGGATCAGCAGGGATTTTTGTTTTCTCACCTAGATTTTGAGGAACAGAATAAATTGCAACAACCTGCTGTTAATGGGAACGCACCCTTCCTGGTACATAAGGCTGTGCACCTACTTCCACATTTTATTTACTGCTTTTCATTTTCTTGATCTAAATTTTAACAAAAATCCTCGTAACAGTGTGAGGAAAGTAGCTTTGTGTTTATTGTCTGTCTGTCACACAGGGAGACAGATACCTTACCAAGGTATCAAAGAGGAGAATCAATGTTTGCAGTAAGTTCTTCATTCCTGGTCTTTGCTACCTCATTACAAAATGCCCTTTTTGCTCTCCTTAGGCTCGTTCATCTCCGTTAGGTGCCTATGCTAGATATCAGAGCAGCGGGCAAGGTAGTTTGGCTGCAGCCACGTGGTTTGAGGGGTGAGAGGGTTTAATAGCATGAACGTGGGCCATTTCGTACCTGTGGTCCCATCACCGGGCAAGACCCCGTGCAGAGAGCAGATAAAACTTCAATGTCCCACCCTTGAGCCGTGGCTGGGACGTGAGAGCTCCGGGGGGGCCCCCACAACCACCGTCTGACCACGAGAGTTTGCGGTGGGAATTGAGACTGGAGCAGGCACCAAGGCAAGACCGACATCAAAGCGCCGAGAAAGAGGGTGAAGCCGAACTAAGAGGATTTGCTGGGGGCTGTGCCAAGGAGCCCCTGGAGCAGCCATATGGCCGCAGGCAGTGCCGGGCACCACCAGCCTCCGCTGCCCCTGTGACCGTAGAAGCGGCTTCTTCTCAGCAGCACGGCAGTGGTCCCGCTGGGGTGGGCACCGGGCTCCCCGCCTGCCTTCCCCACGCTCCGCAGCTGCTCCAGGGGCTGCCGAACCTCGGCGAGGTGTGGGGAGAGGGCAGGGGGGGCTTGGGAGCCACAGAAGAGGGGAGAAGGGAGCGGAGGGCTCCAGCAGCCCGGCAGAGCTCCACACCCCACAGCCCTCCCCAGCAGCCCCCCGAGAGCAAGCCCGGCACCTGTGGGCACGGAACAGGGCGTTAGGCTGCACTACAGTAATTAAGTGTGGATCGCGCGTGTGTCTCCTGGATGTTTAAGTGTGAACCAGTTTAACTGAGTTTTAATTAAAGCTGCTGTGAATTGGCTTAAATCTGCGCTCCTTCAGTTCCCTAGGAAGATTTGAACTGCAGAGGTAGGATGGTATCTCACGGAGGCAGGAGGGTTTGAGCTGGTTAATTTCTAGAGGCGTGTGAAAAACCTAAACACGCTGACCCAAATGCAGCTCTTGGAAAGGGCTCAACTCAGTGTCCTTGGAAATCAGTGAGCCCAGTTGCTCCGGGAATGGAGTCCCATGGAGACTGGAGACATTCAGCCGTACAACTCTCTGTCCCGAGTGCAAGGCACGCTTTCTCTCTCTGGTTTCTCCAATGTAAATAAATAGTTTTGTGCATCCTAAAGAAAACCAACCCTACCAAAATACTCCATTGCACAAATAAAAAGGAAAGGGTAAGAAAAAGACCGAATCACATCAATTAGCTCCCTTACCGAGCAATTGGAAAGCACTTAGACGGTGATAGGAAGGCATATAAAATAAGATAGAGCAGAACACAGTAGCGCAGAGCACTAATATAAATTTGGTGTGACTCCAGCATCTGACTTGCCTTTTGCACTGCAAATATGGTGAAGCATTTTAAGGGAACAATGCTTTCTATTAATCTTTTATAGTATTGATAGGGTATTTCTTGTAAGAGTCTTTTTTTTTTTTTTGTACACTGAACATTATGGATGTTCAATTATAATAAAGCATTGCAAACTATTTGCTTCTAGCTAGGGAGAAAGATTTCCAGAGAAGTTTCTCTTGACATCAGAAGTGAAAAGTCATTTACACTAAGGAAATACATTAACCTGCTACCAGGTAGCTACTCTTAAGAGAGTATAGTATTCTCAAGAGGTTTCTGAAAATTCTAAGTATCTTAGCATCAAATGGTAAAATATTACCATGTAATAAGGTGCTTGTGCATAGTTTGTCATGTTTCTTTTCTAACTTAATAAGAATTAAAGAGAACAAGAATGACACAGGGTACTTTTAAAATGGCAGGAAGCAATAATCAAACACTTCCATCCGCCTTCATTTCACACTGGTAACATGTTTTTCACTCTCCTTGTTTGAAAGTGGGAAGACTAGAGCATGCCACTATGAATCTCTGTTCAATGTGTTTCTCTTTACTGAGGGTTTCCTGCTATAAGCCATAGCTGGACAATCATACTACTAAATTACATAAACTAAATTACAAAGGCTGTAACACCAGGATCAAGCAGAACCCTGGGGACCTGGTTGTGTAAGACAGTGCTATCAGAGATGTAGAAAGCTGTACTTGCCAGTAATTTACATCAACACATTTTCAAGTGAGAAGTACAGATCTAGGCAATGTATAAACCGTAACTTGAATGCCTACATTTGCATTTAAGCATCCTAATAAACAGCTAAATGAAAGCACCAAAAATCAAAGTCATAATACAAAAAAAACAGCTGACTTAACTCGGAGCTCAGCCAGGCCCTGCAGACCCTGAGCCAAAGACTGAGCAGAGCAGTGAGACTATACATTTTGGGGTGGGGGTGCTGGAAGGGGTGGCTGGATGCACTGTGGCCAGCCCTGGGTCAAATCAGGAGACAGTTCCCCAAATCCTGGTTCCCTGCTGCTCCCGTTCCCCGTGGCTGGAGACCCCTGAGGAACACCAAGGAGATGCCTCTTGCACAGAGTTGGGGAAATACGGAGTTGGAGGTTTCCCAGGGAGCCAAGAGAGGATTTTCCTTTCCTGTAGGTCTGACGAGGACTGCAGGAGAAGCGAACGCCTCTGATCCCAGCCCCTCAGCCCTCTCCAAGGGGAGACGAGCACCTCCAGGGGAAGCAGCCAAGGGAAAAGGAGAGCCGTGGACAGCGTGGAGGGAGAGGCCAAATGCATCCTTCCTAGTCAGGCACGTCGTTGTGCCCAAGTTACTCACGATCCCTCCGGGAGCCTCCTGGGCCGTGTTTGATACGCCTCACACTCAGTTTGGGGTCTTTGCCCCAGCCTGATACTTTCTGTCAGTAACAACGGGTTTATCTCACATGTAAAAAAGATTGGATATTACTGAATTATAGAAAATACTGACTTCATATGTATTGCATCATTTTTTCCCTTAATGTGTGTGAAGACGTCACTATTAGAGACATAACAGGCTCCATATAGTAAACAGTGACTGTTGAAAAGGTGTTTTTCCTGTCTCTGTGCTCATTTAAGCAGTTTTCTGTAAAAACTCAACTGGGAATTTCCTACAGAGTCTAAAACCACCAGACCAGTTTAATCCCTGCTTGCTTTATCTGCATTTCTAAGTCTCAGAATTATTTAATTAGTAACCAGTATTACAGCACATGTGGATTGCTGTCCTATTAAGAGAACAATTTTTTTAGCAGGATTGAAAAAAAATAAATTGCAAAACTCTTTTACTCTGGCGCAGTCCCCAGCCGTTCAGCTGGACACATTGGGGCTCCTGTGTTTGTGAAACAGTCTTATTTCTGAGCACATTCCTTGAGTTTTTGCACCAGGGAACTGCAGACTTTTGAAACTCTTTCTGTTGCTCCTCTAGAACACAAAGTGTATCATGAACCACTGATATCAAAATAGAAATGGCTGATTTTTTTTTCTTTTTCCATAAATGTACAAATAACTTTATTGAATCCTGAGACAGAAACAGTAACCACTTCTGACATCTTGCAAAACACAAGGAGCTGGTGTGTGCTGGGGTTGGTCCCTGCAAGCACATACAGCCCCACACTCCCAGAGGCTCTGCAGGACCCACCTTGCCATCAACATTTTCACTTTTGCAAATCTTAGCCACTAATTTTATTTGCAGCAAATGACACAAGACTTAGTTTTGCTCTGGGGAGAAACAACTCTTACAGACGGCTCTTATATTTAGCATGTTATTTTTTCAATTGTTTTCCACATTCTCCTTAAAAGCTGAACAAAGCCATAGATGTTCAGCATGAAAGATAACCGCAGTAGCCGTCTTCCCCATTTCAGTATCAGAACAGGCACTAGTCACCTTCTAGTGGCTACACATATATTAAGAGCACTGGTTTATGCCAGTCTTACTGGCATCGCTGCAAAGGAACATTCGTGCCTGATTCTGCAAAACTTTGCTATTGAAATAAAAAAAATGCACAGGCTGTGCTTGATTAGGAAGGTACCTGATCATTGGAGTCATGGGAAGTGGGACCAGAGTGGTGTTGGCTTTGTAGTCCACTGGGTATAAACTGGGAAAGAAGCTGGAGGTAGCCAAGAAGGTCCTGGGGAGACAGAGCTCAGACATGTCACTTGTGAGAGCTCCATGGGCTCCGGTTGCTCTGCACCAAACTGGGATGAGAGAGCAGAGAGCAGGTGGGCTAAGAAACAAAGATTTTTTTGTTTTGTTTTGTGATGGGGTCAGCATATCAGTTGTACCAAAAAGCAATCTACTGCAAAGCAAAGCTGGAAACACAGCTTGGAGCGCAGGCAGTGCAGACCGGCAGAGCAGCCAGCAGTCCAAAATAATGTTTTGAAGGCGGGAGCAGCCACGGGTGCTGCAACAGTGAATCCCAAACCTGGCTGTTCCGGAGGTGTCTCGCCACCACTGACACTGGTGGGACCTGGTGGGACCGACACGGAGCGAATCCTCGCAGATGTTCACGCAGGTACCTCCTGGCTAGAAATACTGCCCATCCTCTGCTGCTTTCCTAATGTTAAACAGATGGGCTGGAAGGCCAAGAGAAAGGCCAAAATGGCCACATTGCAGTGCTGCATCCCGGACGGTCCTCCAGTACCTGGGGCGACTCAAAGGAGAGGAGCAGGGACAGCTGTAGCCAAAGCCAGCTTTTCCAGCGCGCACACGGATGGAAATGTCATCCCTTGCTTGAGGATATGATTGATTCGATGGCCATGTGTGATTTAAGTAACTGCAGAATTCAAAGAGCCAAACTGATGTGTCTGTGAAAGACAATTTCATTAAAATTTTTAAAAAAACACAGAATTGCCGTTTTTTTGAAGTGACGAAGACTTGAAGAGTCAACAAGGAATTCACAAGAGCTCAGTGAAAAACAAAACCTCAAACCCAAGAGCTGCCAGCTGACAAGAATAGCCTAGAATTATTTGTCCCAATTAGTTAAATTTGTGATTTCACTTCCTCCGGGGAGTTTTTTTGTATGTTTACAAAGTAACTTCCTTAAATCCTTAAATCTTGACAGAGCAGCTAAAGGTCAAGAGTCTCAATTCATATTACTTTTTCTTTCACCAGTTTTGTGGGAGAACATCATTTCAGTACTCAGGCTTCTGTTTCTCTGGCTATTCAACAGATTAGTAATAAGGTGAATTAATGTTTTTATGGTAATTTAGGTTCCTTAAATTGATGATGCTGCGCAAGTGGAAAAATTATTAGTATGAGACCTCCTGGTGCCTACAAAACTCACTGCAGTTGTGGCTGTAGAAGGTCATTACTTTTTATTTACTATAGAATTTGTAGGTTAATGTGAGACCATTTTTTCTTGCTGTTATTCGTTTCATCTATGTGAGAGCTGTAAGAGGCTAGGGCTGTTTCTTGCTTTCCAAGTACAGAAATACAGTATGTTCCAGCACAACAATTTTTGTATTTCTGTTAGTTGGTGTAAGGCTGTGCCTATTTGCCCTTGATTATGTGTTTAATTAGGTCTACAATATTCCATAATTAATCTCTTAAACAAGATCTGAAATGGAGATTAGTTCTTGTTAGGATTCTCAGCTTACTCATCTCTTCTTACTACATGAAAGAGCCAATGTGTTTATCTCAGATACTCTGTTAACTCTTACTGCTGTTACCCTAGTCCAAATATTCCTTCCAACACTTCCAATGAATACGTACTAAAAAAGTCTGGCAATCAGAAAAAGAAAACCCAAACAAAAAGGCAGCTAACAGCATTCTGAGATGGGCTGGATTTTTCCTCTAGCCAGGCTCACACCTATAAAATTTCTTGCACTAGCAGGTCTCCTGCATGCCCTTCACTCCCATTGAAGCAAAAGAAAAAACAGCCTGCATGATTGCTCTGCTGCAAATTTTCCCTCTTTCCACCCCAGCTCCCAGCCTGAATGTGCTTTGTCTGGGCTGCTGCTTTGATGTTGCATGAGGCAGCTTTGAAACAATAACTTGAAGACAGCATTAAAGCCAGCCAAGGGTAAAACATCCAGCTGCTACTGTGCAATTGTGCAGATACGTGCCATGGCTTTGCAGGGAAGCTGGAGATGAGCACACGAGCCCCCAGATTCGAGACCACAGGCTGCCTCTCGCAAGGAGCAACGTGAAAGCTGGGCAGGAGCAAAGCTCCTTCCTCCCATTTTGAACCGTTCACTACTTTGAGTGCAAAGAGGACGGATACAGCCCTGCCAGAGCTCTCGTCGTATGTTGGGTTTGAACAATGGAGGATTGAGA
This sequence comes from Haliaeetus leucocephalus, assembly GCF_000737465.1. Classification (NCBI taxonomy): domain Eukaryota; kingdom Metazoa; phylum Chordata; class Aves; order Accipitriformes; family Accipitridae; genus Haliaeetus; species Haliaeetus leucocephalus. The sequence goes on from NW_010972787.1 coordinate 3,745,119, forward strand.
CGGGGAAAAAAAGTTGTTTGTGTGTGTGTGTACATCTGTCAATAAGGGAGCTTAAGCTGGGGATGAGAGGTACTCAGGGAGATTAAGTGTAGCAGATTTATAGGTGAAATCTGGTTAGTGTTGATGCAAAAGGTTGGGGGGGGAGATTTTCAAAAGCACATGTGGGAGGCGACTGCTTGCATACTGTTGATTTTCTATTTTGGTGCCTAGCTCTCATCACTGTATGACAGTCTTGTGAAGCACTGGAGCTCCTGGAGATAGTGGAAGATGCCCGTGAAGCAAGCAGGTCGATGAGTCAACGCTGACACCCTCATCCACTGCAGAAAGGGAGGGGGAGGGAACCATGGGAAAGACACCCCCATTCTTCCCATATTGCAAAGTGAATGCAATGCATTGGTCCCCACTCCCCACATGTTTTCCAAATAAGTGGTAGCTCAGGTGGACACCAAAGAGGAGACACATCCTTAGAGAGCTGTTGGCACGCTTCCAGCTTCGCAAGCAGGAGTCATCGCCGCATCAAGGAGCGCTAACAGAGAGGATTGCGGCCCCTGAGTCCACTTTCCCTGCCATTAACCCATCCTCAGCTGCAGGCAATCCCTTCTTCTGCTCCGTTTTGTCCAGACTTGGGTGATGGCACCCAAGCACCCGCAGCAGGGATGGCGCTTGCTGCGGCCCTCGCACACACGGAGCGGGGAGAGGGGGATGTAAAAGCAAGAAGGGCTTTAGCAAAGCTCTGAACCAGGAGCACTACAGCTCTTTGCTCGCTGTCAGGAAGCAGCAGCAGCTGCTCCACCACATGCACTTTGTTTTTTTTTCTGAAGGCAGAAAAATAAAGTAGGTCACTACTTTATTTGCCAGAAGCAGAGATTAAGGATATTAGGAAAGGGCACAATATAGTGTAAGCTGCTGATGAAAACACTGGAGATCCAACCTGCGTGGGTTTATACATGACAGGAATGAGAAACTTAGTTGCTGACATGAAAAACAGAGATCATGTTTAGATACTACATGAAGAAGAGAGGTCAGGTATTCTAGTAATAGAGGAAAATATGCATTAATTAGAGGCTATTAAAGCAAAGATGCAAGGTTTCTGGCTCTTGAAAAAACAGTAGACAAAGTAGAAAAATATTAGCTGTCACATAGATTGAAGAGTGCTAATCAAGTCCTTGCTTATTTTCCTTAAGAGGTCTCAGTTTCTAAAGCACTGCACACCTACAAAGCCTCTTCAAGTTGGTGAGAGCTGTGGGTAACCAACAACATTTAAGATGACTAACCTAGTGCAGGGAGCAGCAGGACATCATCTATAGGACCACTGCTATAAATCCCTAGCCATTAGGTACACATCAAGCATTGTCGCATAGCAAAGGACTCGGGTGTTTTGCCGTTAAATCTTCACATACTGAGATGATAATTGTTCACGCTCCCTGTTCAGGCATGTCCCATCCAGCAAGAAACAGGAAACATTTTATCTAAGACAAGTCCCATTACAAACAATTGGCAAACTCTAGGAAAATGAGAGAACAGGAAAACCTTTTTTATACCTTAATAAGAAAAAAAAAAATAGACATCCACTGAGGAACTACAGGAGGTAATACGCACAAATTATACAATGCAAGAAGAATATCTGAACAAAATTCTCACAAGTATGAATTATATATTTCAGTGAAGTGTATCATTCGAAACTTTGACGTTCTCTCTCCCTTAGACTCCTCTCTTGCAACTCTGTCCACATGGACTTGTCCTACACAGCAAGGAGGCAGTAGCACTTGTTAAAAGCAGTGAAGGTGTTCAGAAAACACCCCACCAGCATTTCACTATTGGGACCCCTCCTAAGCAAGTATGTCAAAGAGGAACCAGAGCTTTTGCAAGTGGTCAGAAGGCTGCAAGACCACCACACTCATTTCCATTTGTGAAAAAGTAGGGATTTTAAGATTAGACATTATTAAAATGTGTAATGCTTTGGAAAAAAACACCACCTCAAAGGAAGCGAGGACAGAGACTGGGAAGATGCATCTGCAAGTTGTTATTTCGGAGGTTTTTTTCATTTCTAAATCCCATTTCTTTCCCTGTTTGAGGAAGGGCTCCTGGGAAACAGCTAGCACTGCAGTCTCAGCCTGCATCCCTGTGGGTGTTTCTGCCTAACCCCCCCCCCCCCGCTACAGATACAGCCTTATTTGCCGTGTAAACCCAAACCAGGGCTTTCACACCATCCAGAGCTCCCCTACGCAGCAGTGAGGATGCAGTCCCAGTTCCCCAAAGCCGAGAGCCCCCCCTTTGCTCTTCCCACAAACACGCAGGGGGTCCCAGGACATGGCGGCAGGGCAGAGGTTAGTTGGTGGCCCTCCGTTCAGAGGGGCTGCAGGAAAAGCAGGGGCAGAATCACGCGCGCGGGGCTTTACTGGGGGAGCCGGTAAAGGTGGGCACCAGCTCAAGACTTCTTCTGGACACAGGCTTCGTGCTGCCCCTGTGTGTCACAGCAAAAGAGCCTGGAGCTGGTTCAGCCCCTGGGGGACCAATAATCTCACATTTATCCTATAGAATGCACATGATTCATCCTTCATAGTCGGTCGAGAGAAATCTGAAGCGAGGTAGAGGTCTTAAAATAGGTCACCTGGATGACTACCTAGAAACATCTCTTTCTTCCCATTGCCTACAAGGGAATCCAGAGGACTTTCAAATGCTGGCACCTAGCATCAGGACATAAGCGCTTCGATATGTACTCCACGCTCTTGCTCCGGTTGCCCTGTGCCGTAGGAGGGAGAGGACTAAAGCCACGCTTGCAGGTGGGTTAGGCAAGGAGGGGAAGGTGCCGGCAGACTTGCAACCCACCAGGAGGAGCTGGCAGCGACCATTAGCAGGATAATCAGAGCTCGCAGTTTTAGTACCTGCTTCACCATAGGCAGAGAAACCTGGCGCCTTGATGTTATTTAGCTGATTCTGAACAGCTTTGTGGAAAGTTTTTTACTATTCTCATCTTCGTCAACTACTGCTTAATTTTGTGCTTGCCAGTTTCTCCAAAGTCTCTAGATACAACAGTTTCAATTCTCCTGTTTACAAAGGAAAGCTAACGCATTAAAACTATGTATTGACCTTTCATTCACTTCAGAATTATGTTTTGTGTGAAGTTATTATTCCTCAGTTTTGCCTCACAAGCTTATGGAAGAGAAAGATTTAATATCTTGATTTTCACTGGTACTTATCTTTAGCGTTTTTTCCTTACCCAACAGATCTACTGAAACTGGTAATGAGGGGGAATGCTACTATCTAGCTTCTGCAGAACTTACTTTTTCTGCTTTACAAGCTTTTTAAGCCACAACAAATACCAGCCATCTTAGAGTAAAAACAGCACTTCAGCATAAAATATTCAGACTGTGCCAACATTGGGGACCTTCATCTGCCAGCTGTATACTGTTGTTCCAAGCATCTTGATATAAAATTGGCATTCTGCAATTTGATAGAAATTTTGAGCAGTTGGGGAGGAACCGTTATTCATTGTGATTCTAGTACCTCTTCATGGATAAACTGTAGATATTTTCCAGATAATACTATTAGAAAATAGAATTATCTATAGATCAAGCTTCAGGGCCCTCAGTGAAATCAGTCCACACAAATACCATAGAAAATAAGACTAAATCTTTGACCTGAATAGATTGCAATCCAAGCAAACCAAAGGCAGAACTGACGAAAAGAGGATATTATCTCAGTTTTCCACAGGCAAACAGGAGTAACATGGAGATTAAAAGACTTATCTGAGGTCAGAGAAAGCCTGCAGCAGACCCCGCCACTCAACTCGCATCTCCCAAAGTTCCACATTTAACTATGAAGCCATCTTCCTACTCTCATACAATCATAAGAGATAATTTTAAAAAGTTAGAGAATTAACCCTCAGTTTATTACAGTCTGGAAATTGTTACAATATCTCTAAGAGAAACCCAATATCTTTCACTGAATCATGTATCTGCTAGTAATTTAACACTTTCTCCAGAGAGCTGGGGTACAATAAAATTTTTTCACTTGCTCCACCTAGAGAATCTGGCATATAGGAATATTTACAAACTACCTAAAACACTTCGGTGAAAGCAAGTCGTGTAAATTCACGTCTGTGAGAGACCAAAAGAGTTAATGCCTCAAATGTTGTGGTGGGGCAAGTTCTGAGTAACAATGAACCGCAGGCGAAAAGAAGCCGATCAGCACCCATCAGCAACAGGACAGGGAGGACCTGCAGGAGGGTGTGCAGTTCCCCGTTCAGATAAACTGAGCAGGACAGCTCACCGTGCATGGCCAAAGATCAAACGATGGTCATGTCTGCAGGGAGGGAGAAGTTACTCCCCAAACGACCCCCAAGGCCGCCAACCCATTTCCTGAAGGTTCTGAAAGCACAAACTGAGCATGATGCCTAATTAGCCTAATATTAGTTTGAGTGTCTGCCTGAAGGAGGGGCAAGGAGATGATAAAAGGACACAAACTGAAGCCCCACGTGTGTGTGCCCTCTGGAACCCCTCCCTGGTCTGTCCAGCCCAGGTTGTGACAATATGTCATCTGTTTTGTTAGACTTGCCACATAAAAAGGAAACACTGCTTTCTGTACCAACACGTACATTATTCCACAACTTAACCTTGAAGTGAATCTCCAAGATTCACAGAGACCAAAACTAACACGTAACAAATTACTACCTTTGGTGTGTAGCACAACTGCTGGCCATCGCACAGATGGCAGTTTATATCTGTGTTTCAAACTGTTTTGAGAGAGAGGGGAGAGAAGGATTTCCCACGTGCCCAAGGGAATAAACACCTCAGCTCGACACAGCATGTGGGGCTTCACCACTGCTGAGGAACACCTCGATGGGGTCAGCACTACAGACCCTGCTCTTCTGCTTCCCAGTTCAATGGATTCAACTATTGGCATCACTTCTTGCCCTCAGACCTTGGTATACCTGTGGTATCGTGGCACATCTGGAACATGCCTTGGAAACGATGAGGATCCACCACCAGGATCACTGAGCCCTTTGGGAAACGCAGCTGTAGGGGGGAGCAATATTCCTTGGGGATATCACAAGTTAAGCACACAAAGTACATCTCCTTTTAGCATTGCAAAGCTCTGCAGAAACCGGCTTTTCAGTTCTAGCCTGGCTTTCCCAGCAACATACTTAGAGCACAGACCACTTCAGAAACACTCCCCTTGTCAGAGCCAACCCATCTATTTAGAATAGTCTCCTCTGGCCCATTAGGCTCAAATCTCCCTACCCGGGGTAGGGACTGTGGTTCAAAGCCTTGTCCTTATCCAAGCTGGTCTCACTGCGTCCCCTGAGCCCCAAAGGGTCTTAGAGCACTTGGCCGGGACGATGAAGACCAGGGTTTTACAGTGATCTTAGCCCAAGCACCTCAGAGTTTTGCTCCCTCTTACACCCCATTCCTTCTCTTGACCTCCTGCATCTTGGTTAGTTATTTGCTTCCCTTAGGGGGGATGGAAAGTACCACGATGCTCCATGGCAAGCTTTAGTCATCACAGAGAGACCGAAGACGAGAGGGGGCTGGCTGCTCTCCCGTGCTTTCTGCTGTGCCGCAGCCCCGCTCAGCCCAGCACGCAGCTTCGGCACCCGGAGAGCGCTGCCGGAGAGGTAGGATTTGGCACCCAGCTTTAAGCTGCTCCAGATTCCAGACTTTTAACCTGTAAAAGCAGCAGGGACGTGACTCGCAGTGCCCGAGTGGGTCACCCGAGGCTCCCTGCACAGGCAAATGACAGAAACAGACATTTTCACCATGGGGTTCGTACGACTTATTTCGGATGAGCACCTTTGCCCCAGGACAGCCGGGCACCAGAAGCAGCTGTTCATCTGTGCAAGGAGCTAAGGGTGACCAGCTCAGAGGTGATATCTGCGCAGAAGTGGGCGCGTGAAGCTGGAGATGAATCCCACTGGGTGCCACTGGGACCTGGGTACATGCCAGCAGCTTGTGATTCCTCCTTCAGGTTTGCTGAAAAGAGTGCTCAAGGGTTTTAGTAATTTACATGGATACTGGCTCAAGTGGGCAGAGTAATTTCATCTGCCTTTCCATTGCTTTTTTTACGATTTACAGCTTTGACATGTATTCCTGCATTGCCTCTGTTTTATTAAGTTAGTGCTAAGATCTTGAGGCAACCTTAAAAGACTTCGCACAACTAACCTAACATTACTTGCTTGCTCAAGCTCTCATGTGAAAGTCATTTCCACACACCTCTTCTAGCCAGTACAAATCTATTATTCTGGAAATGACTGAGAATTTCAGGATTGATGAACTGTTCAGTAACCTCATTGTTATTCTGCAGGTTTTCATTCCTATTTGTAGTCTTACAGGACTTGATAAACAAAAAAGTGAGCATCTTCCGTAAGAAGTTCTATAGATGGCTTTCCCTGCCATATTTGTGGCTTTCAGTTTTAAATAAAATCTGTTTTTCAGAAATCAACTTATCCAACTAAAGTCTGATAAAACATAACCACGTACATATTACTGTCAACAAAAATAGCAGAAAGAAGGTAAGAGGCCAGTTGCTATTATCTTTGTACTACAGAAAGGAAACAAGTAATTTGATTTATTGGTACTTTAAGCATTACAACTGAAAATGGTAATGTCACAGCAGCATAACTGCATTATGTAAGTAGCCTGAGGCTCTTTCCATAGTTCTACCTCAGACTAGGTGGCACATAAAAGCTCATCCGACCAGGACAACAGTGAGTGTGTGCCTCCAATTACACTCTCGTTTGATTGGCAGTAAAAACAAGGAACTGAACACAGGTTTGAGAGCTGCCTCTCAAACTCAGAGTAACAGTAGCTAATATTTCCATTTTCAAGTCACCATAAAGACCAGTTCCGAGTATTTTATGTTCTAGTAACAAGGTACACTTAGCTTTGATAGAGTTTTTCTGTAGAAGCTCTCTTCTCCCCCACCCACCCCCATTCTGCTTAGGTTTGTCCAGAGAGGCAGGGTTTGGCTCAGAAAGAAGAGTAAGCAGCTGGATGAGTATGTCATTAATGCACTTCTTTGCCGAGCCCTTCACCCTCAATGAAGGTTTAAAAGTGAAATGAGCCTTCATTTAGTTTGTTAATATGATCAAGAGTACAAAGGCTTGACAGCTCCCTCTCCTAAACTTCAGCATATTTGAAGACTTACACTCCCGAATGGGCAATTAAAGCATTGTGGAGTACATGTCACTATCAGATTATATTAGGTGATAGATATTAATAAAAAAGATTTCACAACAAAGTAAAAAATAATTGGAAAAAGGAAGAGATTGTGAACACAGCACTTCCAAAACGAGTCACTGCCTCTGCAGTGCATCCACATAGGAACATCTTCAAGACAATGGATCATTTTGAAGCAACCCTTGCATGCAGGAAACCATCCCACTCCTAATAAAGTGGCAAATGTTGAGGTCACAGCATTCATTATATTGTCTTCAGAGAAGCATTACTTACCCACTCCAGGGAGTGTGAATTCACTGTAAAGAAAAATATGAAAAAATTACACCAAATACCCAGTATTGTTTTCAGAATTAAGCCAAAAGATGTCTTTATTGGGTTTTTTTCTTTCTTAAAACTATATGGATTAAAAAGATGTTTTACACAAAGTGCTACCAGTTTTAAATTGCTACATTCAATTCAAAAACTCTTCAGACATGGGAACATCTTGGATTTTTTTTCTCCAGTAAAATGTACTGTAGTTTGGAGGCAAATACAGAACATTTTTTATCCAAAGTGAAAAACTCAGTTTAGCCCAACCTCTACCAGAGAGCTGGGAGGAGAGCTTTTCTGTAATTTGGAAACTGGGATGAACATGAAAAGTTATGGAAAACATGATTTAATAATGAGCCCAAAAGTCTCTCTGGAGCTGGTAGAGACTCACTTAGTGGTGTGGCTGTAGTTCTGTTTAATGGCCCAAACACTGCTAGAAAACCAAGTACCCTTGACCTTGTAAGACCTGACGTGCTTTAGGTCTTTCTATGCTGTGATTACCAATTTCTAAAAACCTCCCCAGAGCAAGATCACGTCCTCAATATACATGCTGCCTGTTTAACTAATACTAAAGGCACCTCCATTAGCTGTTACACTAATAAGCCTACAAAGCAACAGACTGAGCATGAGCAGCACAATTTCAGAATGCCTTTTACTTGCAGTAAGTCAGAGCAGCTCTCCCTAACCCTCACAACGACAGAGCACCACGCTCTTCACGTCCTTAAGTGCTGCTCAGAAGTGCTGCTCTTCCAGCCCTTGCCTAATGGTGCTTTTCGGAACAGGGTCAGGTCATAAGCTCTTCTGCAGACCTGCCATACCACCAGTTTCCAAAATACTGCACTGTTCTGCAGCTCAGACCAAGCACGGCATACTGTTGCTAGAAATCCCAAATAGCGGTTTTCTATCTTGCTGACTTGGATAGCTGTTACCAAGACGAGCAGCTCAGTAGTAAACCACTGTCCCTTGGCCGACCTCTGCAGCTACATATGAGCAGCTCTTCTCAGCCTCAGTTGCCTTGGAGTCTGACTGAATATAGGCAGGTAGGAGACAAAAAAGCAAGAAAATAGCAGAAATGACCAGAAACTCCATAGCCACAAGAGCACTAACCACAACAAAGCATACAGGACTCAACACAAATCTGCAAATAAGAGAGCAGTCTCTGCCAAGTTGTGCTCTTTATTTAAACTTTTGGCAAGACTTTAGGATAGCAAAGCAGAATTTTACAGATGGATTCTTATCTTGAAATAGAACAAGCCAAACTGAGACCCAGGAATTTGAATTTTTAGGGCTACAGTTATAGGGTTATATAAATAGCTCAGTTCCTCCATATATTACAATACCTCAAACACAAATAACTTAAAGTAGTTCTTACTGCTAACCCTAATCCTTTTCTCACTGCTGAACTCCAGCTGACCAGCCTTTCTCCTGCAACACTCTAAGGAGAAATTAATTCTTTTACAACCTTATGACCCACTCCTGCTATGCAATCTCCTCCATATGATCGCTGCTTGGGAAGCAGCTCTCCTTTCCTTTTCTTGGTTCATATCAGCAGTTTGCCAGATAACAGTTCTCTCTCTTTTCCCAGGCTGTCCTTTGGCACTGTGGAGGGACCTGTGTGCTATGGGATATAAGCATCAGCAAAGGAATTAGAGTGCAGTTCAGCCTCAATTTTTTTACAACTACCAAACACTCAGTACTCTTCTCTGCACCACATTTAATAAAATTTGTAGTGATGGTTGCATCCAGTTGTGCTCCATGTTCTCCCTTTACATTTTCCTGCCCCAAAACGCATTCACCATCCAAAGTCAACTCATCATAAATAGTTAAAAAGAACTGCTAGATTAATATTGACAAAGCTTTGTCTTGATAAAGCACCAGGCACTAAGAGGGCTTACGCTTCTCTTTTGAGACACTACTAAGCACACACCTCTATCATTCTAACCGCATTCACGCTGGGATTTAAATCACTTATGAAGCAGAGTTACCAAATAAAACCCTCCTTAAATGTACCTTTAACGTATGCATAAACATCTGTCCTTGTTCTTCCCCTAATCATTCCTTGTCAATATGTTTCATAAGAGCTGTCAGTAGTCTCCTTTGACATTTCCTGCACACACAACGAGCATTTAAAAGCCATTCAAGTAAGTGATATAATAGCAGATGGAACATTTGTCCGGCTCATGTGCTGTCCTTATCACATTCAAGAGAAAAAAGTAATCAATTAACCTCCCCAATATAGTGTTGACTAATGGGACACTTGCACAGCACCAGATAACCTCAAACATTAGAAAGACAGTGCATTGCAAAGTCCAGCAAGTGAGCAGAAAAGCAAGCATCTGGTTTATTAAGAATTATTTCTTCCACCAGCACACTACTAAAAACAAGTTTACGAAAAGCTTAAAGCGGGATTAGAAAATAAAGGAACCGATCACTGAGAGCATTTCCTCCCACTGAAGCATTCTCACATGAATCTCAAACAGAGCACTAAGCTGCAGCAGTCTCGTGCTTTCACAGAGGGACTCAGCCAGAGCAGCCACTACCACAGCCGAGGAACAGTTCTGAGCAGCACCCATATTCCTGAGTATTCAGGGAACAGCCCTGTCCTCCGCCAAGCCACATTCTTGCAATGACACAGCCACCTTTAGTGTTTTACCCAGGGCAGCTTCGGTGGGCGGAAAATAAACACAAAGCAGACAGCAACGTTTTTAGGATCACTCAATCTTGCATCAAGTTCTGGAACTAGCTCAGCCAGCATCAAAGCCCCCAAGCTGCTGCTGTATCAGCCCTTCTTCCCCACAGCCCAACATGACCATCACAAAGGTCAAAACCAAGAACGAGATATCCATCCCCATTTTTGCCTTTATGTAGTTTTCGTGTCCCACTTGCTTCTCTTCAGCCATTCTGCACAGCAACCAGCTAATTCTCACACATGCTGTCTATTCTCAGTTTAAACATGCACACTCCAAGTAACACCTAAACTTAAGGAGGTTGTAGTTAGACAAGCGAGGCAATGAATGCTCCCTGGACTAGGCCAGGAAAATAAAGTAACCAGCCTCTAGACTATAGTAAGAGCTGAAGTTAAACTTTGCTTTTCCCTCCACTTATGTATGCACATACAAAACTCCACACTTGCACTGCGTCCAGTAGCATCCACACACGAGAAGCGCACGCTGGTGCACTCCATGGAGCAGCTGCTGCCACTGGATGCAGAACCCCAGTGACAGATGCCATGATTGTTGTGGCACACGGTTAAACCATACTGCTCTGACTTAGCAGTTTTGATGTTTTCCCCTAATGATACTAACCAGATTCTCCCATGGTGTAGTTCCAGCGTACAGCCTGCCTACCCAAAAGGAAGCCAGGGGAATAAAAACCTCCAAAGTACTGAAGAGAACCCTTCAAGCTGCAGGTACCTCACAGCAGGAGGGGCCCACTCTGTGATAAAGATCACAACACTGCAGAATCCAATACTCCAGTACTTTATTTTCCACCTGTACTATGAAGAGAAACCATAGTCCCCGTGCAGATCAAGATGGAGCTGGATATGGGTAAAGTAAGTAAATATGAGCAAAATGCTGCTGGAAGAAGCTTGAGCATTGTGTAGCAAGTAGTCCTTAGGGAGAGCTTTATTACCATGACAATAAACCAATTTACTAAATGAAGACAACAGCTCTATAGTCCTAAGAAGCCTTAGAACTAAGAATTAAAGAAAACAGTTCTTCATAATTAATGGAAGAGTCACTGAAAAGGGGAGCTGGTGTTTTCAGAAAGTTATTCTAATTTCTGCATCAGCTTTGTTGGAGCTGTTGAAAACACTCATCTGGATTACCAAGTATGGAGTAACACTAATGCTAAGTAAACACAGAACTCTCTTCTCCCAACACTTAACTCTTAAACTAAACACAGAATAGTGTTTGTAATTAGTGGACTAGCAGTCTAGACTCAATATCATGAAGCTGAAGCAGTCTCCCCTATCTGAAAGTTACAGGATCATTTCAGAAACTAATAAATAGGCCAAGTCATTTCTGTACTCTACAGTCCAGATCCAGTATGATTCATCCATAAAATTAAAATTTTATTCCATATGTTTAATGTTCATACACTGTTCTTCTAAATGGACTACTTAATGCCCAGTTAGATTGGCAATATTAAGGTAATTTTATTTTAAGCTTTATGGATTTTCAAAACACATACAAATAATACACTTATTACAAAATTTCATTTGCTAAAGTTTCTTCAGGAATATACATCAAGCATGATCCCAGCACACAGATAAATGACTTTTACAGAAAGCATTACAGAGCAATAAATACTAGTGAAACAGCCAGTCTTTCCACGTACATTACAATGAAAACAGTTTTCTTTCCCTTTGCCACATCCAACATTTCAGTAATAATTTTTTTTTTTCTTTTAAATAACCAGGTCTGAAGTTAAAATGTGTAAGTAAACTGACTGTGGAAGTCAGCTGGCACTTGGGAGCCCTGAAAAGAAGAATAAGCAATATTTTTCAAGTTCACTAGCTCAGGGGTAAAAATCCCTGAGAGACAGAGAAACAACAAACCCGTTTTCTTTGATGGAAAGCTGTTTGTCAAGGGATGTTGCCAACAGACAGCTGTAAAGATAAACTGTAAGGCTGAAGAACAACAAGACGACAGAGCAAGGAAACCAATCTGTAACGCTAGGTAACGAGGAATGCCCTTGTGGGGCTGCAGGGGACTTCACCAAGACTGCCTACCTGGAAGAAACACGCTCAGCAGAAACATGTGCAGAGATACAAAGCATGAGATATGTATGTGCTAAACTTGTCATCAAGATGGGAACGACTTTTATAGTATGTGTCAAAAACTAAACTCCCACTTAGTTAGAAACAGTACACAACTGACCTCTAGAGTTAAACTATAAACAAGAAGAAACAAAATATTGCACCCCAATTTCAGAGTCACCACCAGGACATTTCTTGCTTGAAGCCAGTAGATTAAGAAACACAGATCCATATATTTTTTCTGTTGCTTGATGCCAGTGCAGAATTGCTCAGCTGCAAGTGTTTAATACACCAGGTCACTGAATTCTCTGGGACTTGGAAACTGATCTCAGAAGCAGCATGCCCCTGGCCTTCCACCTCAAGTCCCTGAGCTGCTTGCTGGACATTAAAACAGCTCTACTGCTTCTACTTTTAATGAGCCGTACCCCAGCAGGGTCCCATGGCTGGCTACATGCTGCGACAAGGATCCCGACTACATCCTCTTCCTTAAGCCTACCCTCCATACAGAAGCTGCACCACTGAATTATGACACCATGCTGATTTTCCCTGCTATTTAACATGTAGGCAGGTCAAGCTAGCTAGATCAAACGTAAACTCACTCATCCTGTTCACTAATCTGAGCCCTCAGAATAGTGGAAGAAAATTGCAGTACTTCCAGGTTTTTTAAACACCCAAAGCACTAAGAAGCCTGTTCCGTCATAAAAGCAGATATCAAGCACCACAATAAGCAACGCTTGGAGAAAAGTGTGGCATAAATGGTGAAAGCAAGTCAAAGCAGACTTTGCTCTGATCTAAAGCTCTAATCCTAAAAGTGAATATAGGTTTCACAACCAGTATACTTCAGTCTATGATCAGCTACAGCTTTAGGACAATTAGCAAGTAAACAAGAGTTTTAAGAGCAACCTTTAGGTTCTGACCTAAAGATCTATAAACACCACTGTGGAGGGATGATCTCATTTGAAATCAGATTATCTTTAAACTAACCTGAAAGCAATCATCATGCTTATGCAAGACCCTCATGCTGGCCACACTTGCTCAAAAGCAGGGCAGGACTCTTAAAGAACAGATATTGAGAGCACGTGCCCTGTGCTATTTTAACATCAAATTTCTTTATGTTATTTATGTCACTTCCTTAAGAGGATAGTAGTTAAGCCAAGCCACCCCAGCCCCACTTCAGCCCAGCTGTGCTTAGTTTACCAGAATGGGAGCAGCAAGTTCAGAGCACTGCTGATGTGTTACTTTATCAAAAGGCCTTGGACACAGCTACTGAGGAAGAACACATCATCTTTCCCAGTAAGGCATTCTCCACTGTGGTTGTCCTGAGGAAGAGACACACATCAAACTGTCACAGCTTGATTTGCAATAGCTTTCCCTCTAAAAGAACATTGTATTAGGGCATTTGTTCCACATAGGGACAGGCGGTTTTATGGAAGGACTGCTGTTCCAATTCTCTAAAAGGACTCTCCAGACTTCAGGCTTTCGCCCTAGATTTAGGTCACTAGTAATTGGACATGTGGAAAATGCACAGGCTCAGTTCAGTGTGGCTTAATTAATTTCTTCGTCTGTGGATCTGGCAGTCATCCTACAAAACCGAACAGTTGGGTATTTAGACTTGCATTGAAGAATACATTAGGACAACAGCAAGCCTCCCAAAAATAAGCTCAACTCTTTGGGTACTAGTGAAATAAATATTTTCAATTGCCTGGAGTACAAAGTGAAATCAGTTTTAGTTGCTCAGGTGAGACCAGCAGCTTGGTTCATTAAAAAGGAATTATTTCTTTTATAGCATTCAGATTGGAAAAAAAGATCAAGCACAGCACAAACAGAAACCCAACGACTTTACAGAGACCTTCTCAACATGAAGCACAGAACTGACAGGTGCTGAAGTCTTGCAACCAGTGGAGCAGAATCAACTATAGCAACTTTCTGTCTGGGGCATTATATTCCTAAGCAACTGGTGAGTGCACTAACCACACATTAATGCCGCAGCTTGAAAAAAGAAAGAGTCCTGCATGTTATTTTGAGCTGTACCAGGCACCTTTCAGTATCATAACTGCTCTTGAAGCAGAATGTTCATGATGAAGAAAAGCGCATCCACTGAAGTAAGAATTCACATTCTTTCTGCTCCCAGAAGGCTTCCACCACAGCTTGTTAGTCAGCTTGCTTGGTGTTTTTTAAACCCTCCTTGAAGGACACAGAACAGCCCCACTCTGCTGAGTCCTGACCATCATGCCAAGCTTTCTGTTGGAGCTCACTTTGCTACCATCTATTTACTTCAGCACAGGTCCCAGGTGCTTTAGGTAGTTTTGGCTTAAGCCTGAACAGCAAATGAGGAGAGACAGCTGCCTCTCTGCAGGAACTCTTCTCACTGGTGACCCTGCAGGCTGAGTTGGCAGAGCTATCCAGACTGTATAAGAAGGCTGCTCTACAAAACAGCCTGATAAAACCCTATTCACATATTAACGGGAGTAAAATATTTACTTCAGATCAGGAAGGACTGTATTTTTTGATGAAGGAACAGGCTCTGTGCTTAAGCAGATAGTTTTATAGCATTTTAAAGCTGACCTAATATGCCTACCTTGGTTTAAAATAAAAAGGCAACCCGATTCCTTTCGCCAAGAAGTTAACTCTGCCAAGGAAAAGGGCCTGAAGACTGAAATAAACTCACTTTAACAGGACTGAAAGGGAACAGATCTTCTCTTCAAAAGCCTTGTATGCAGGGGCACTCGGGGTTGCTAAAGTAAAAACAGCATACAACAATATCTGCAAAAAAGCTTAATACAATCTTCTGAACCTATAAACTCTAAACAATATGAAAAGTGTCCATGGAACACCAGAGCAGCTGAATATTAAAACAAACAAGTACAAATTGGTAACACTTACCTACATTGCCAGTGATAAATTTGTCACTACTGTGCTACAACACAAGCTTAATATACAGGTTGTTTTTCCAAACAAAAACCACAGAACCAAGTTGATACAGAAGGTGAGGGAGAAGGGGAGACAAATAACAAGGCACAAAAACCTCTTTTGCTGCAACCCTGTAAGGCACCACTGTGCAAACGTGAAACCATCAAAACCTGTAGTGGAGAAATTCTAAATGTGTTTAAATGACTGGATAATGTATTTTAAAGATGACACTATGTTCATATCTTTGGGAATAAAAAGACTTAGGAACCTTTATTTACACTTATAGGCTTTTAAAAAACAAATTAGTGAAACGGGTGAACTAACACTCAAATACAGGAGTCACAGTTAACTTCTCCCAGACAGCTTCACAAGTGCAACTTGATCATGACCTGTACTGGCCTTGTTAATAGAGCCCTGGATCCAATATGGTGCAGAGGAAAGTGCTGCCAATTATGTCAAATTGTGCATGGCACACCAGTAATTTTAACAAAACAGACTTCAAAACAGACTTCGGGAATTAGGATAAGAACTTGTAACCAAAAATTATTTAAATCCAGAGATAAAAGGTCAGTAGCATTAATCTAACATCATACCTAGAGATCTTAATACCCAAAGTTATAATTTATACCTCTATTTAAGACCTGGACACCAGCACTTTTCTTCCCTATTCTGGTCTGCTCAGAAAATCCATCAGGTAACAAACTTCAGCAAAAACCTTCTCCCTTACTAGAAGGTTACAGATACATAATTAATTAAGCTTACAAACTGTACGTTTCCCCCCCCCTTTTTTTTTTCTTATGTCCCATCATCTCTACTGCATCCTGCTAGAAGAAGTTTTTGTCCTCTCTCCAACTCCATAAAAGTCTCCAGACTGTACTGAAATTACTTATAATATGCACAGGTTGGACAAGTCTTTACAAGATGAGAAGGGTGTTTCACTAAAAACTAAAATTTTCTTCTACTGAAAGATTTAGGAGGCACTCAGTTTCTCATGAGCTTTGGACACATGGATGACTTTTTTTTGTACTTGGGAACAATGTCAGTAGACTATACTTCCAAAACTTCCGCTTCCATTCCTGCAACTTGAATGACTGCACAGCACACAGTCAATCGGAATAAACCTGACAATTCAGTTACTGGCTAAGGTTTGTTTTTTTACATGACACGTTTTACTCTTTTTACTCTACACTTAAAATACCTTGCCACAAATTAAAACATTTAAGGTCAGACACAACCTGTAGCTTCAATGATGCTCAATCTACTGAGCTGCCAGAGAAGAAAATCAGGCCAATCTCTATAATTTTAAACAACAGAGGAACTGGAAGAAAAAAGTCTTCAGTGATAAGTTAACTTTCAGGTAGCAATTTGCCAAAAGGCTGCGCCAGCTTAGGCATGCTTCATTTCTTTTATTCAGTCCTGTTTTAAGGAAGTAACAGTTTGAGCAAATACAATGTAAACAGAGCCAGGTAAACTGCAATAGTAAAGGACAACAATCTCATTGATCTGACAGGTTTAAGGCCAACTATTTGTGATTTGAAACATATCATAATTTTCCATGGCACTTAATACACTCACACTTAGTACTGGGTGGCATTAAACATGGGTATACATATTCATATCATATGCGATATATACATGTAGCTTCAGTTCCTAAAATAGAAAGTTCAAGTTTTCTTGCCCAAATAAAATCAATCTGTGAAAGATCACCTGTGTTTTCCTATACTGAATAAAGTAATATTACTGTTTTAATCAATTTAGTGCAAACTGACTTAAGTCCAAAGACATACCATTCCTTGATTTTTAGTCACCACTTACCAAATGCCCCTATTTCTTTTAAAACACAACTACACTTTTTTTTTCTTAAAAGAACAGCAAACACTTGACAACTAGCATGCTGTTCTAGTCTACGTTAACAAAACTTGCCGATATACAAGTCATGTTTTGGTCATGCAGCACAGAGCCATCCTCAAAATAATCCATCTCTTCATTCAATCAGTCTAGAAGAGGAGCACAGTGCTGGATTTTAATTAGCAGGTCATCCTGGCCACTCCGTACTCCAAGCTGACTACGGCAGGCTCAGCTTTCGAGAACTCTGCCACAAATTCACTGTAGCGATTGTCTGCTGTGTTGCTGCCCTCTATAGTTCTTACAGCATCATTCACAGGGATCAGTGGCTGCTCCTTCTGGAAGGATGGAGGGGTCTTCAGTGCCATTGGTGCAGGATGAGCAGACTGCTGATGTTCCTTCACAGGGACTGCACTTGACTGCCCATTTCTCTGCTTTATTTTCTGAAACATAAAGAACAGTTACTAACAGAGAGCATGACTGCTTTGCTGATAATATTCTCCTTTGAAAGGAAGTGAATCCACTTCTTTTGCTGGCCAGCTCAGCATCTGCAGAACCCTGTATTACTTACCCCAGGTTAGATATGTAACAGTATTATTAAATATTAGGCCATTGGAGAAGACATTTTCCCCCAGTTTACAGCAGACGCTACAAGCACTGTATGCTTAGAATTTGCAGCTGAGCAGAAGGCAGACAGGTTGCCTGTCAATGTCCATAGAGGAAAGGTTCTTCTAGGCTTGCCCCTTGTTTGGTTACTATTGAGATGGGAACACTTCCTACAGTACAGGCAGAGGAAGACAGGCCTTGGTACTATCAGCAAGCAGGGAGCTTGCAGCATACCATGAGTCCCTTAAAGACAAAGAGCAGTTTCATACCTAAGCCCTTATGTCCTTCCCAAAAACCTTCTAAAAGACTTTTCCTTTAGATTTGAAAAATGCCAATACAGTTTGTTCAAATGCAGGATTATACTAAAAGATGTCAACTAGAAAGCAGGACTGGAGAGAGGGACCTATTAACCTGCAAGCATTCAGTAACAAAAGAGGAAAGATTTGGATTAACGGTTGGGGTTTTTGGTTTTTTATAAATTTAAACAACCTCACCCAGTAACTGGGATCTTAATCTAGTTAACTGAACTGAATTTTTTGTTGATGTGTTTGTGCTTTATTAGAACTAAGACTGAGAGCAGAAGACTTTGGTGTTTCTTGACACCAACTTTTTGAAGACGGAAACAGCAGTAGGAAGGTCTACATCAAGATTTCAAACGACTGCATCTCTTCATCACTCAAGTGAGAAATGTGGGCTCAGGTGAAGTTAACACATTGGAACAAGGTTCTAGAAAATTCAAAAATGAAACTTCACTTTATGTCTTGCTTATTATTCCTCATCTTGCTTCATCTTGAGTTCTCATTTTGCTGCTTCAATTATAGAAAAAATTTTAAATATGCAATTAAGATTTGAAACAGTTTAAGTGACCTGCATTAATTACAGTAGGATCAGTTCATGAAAATCTTTCCTCCTAGAAAAGCTGTACTCCCCTCCTCCCCCCCTCCCCGATCACCACATAGAGGAGTTGTGTTACCATTTCTAGCCACACAAAGTAGTAAAACTGATAGTTAGAAAACTTGTGCATTTCTTAAAAGGTATTAGTCTGAAGTTTCAGCACCTTAACTGACTGTAATAAAGCATCAATTAAAAGCCGCTGATCAAGTCATACTAGAATCAAGTGAGATACACCGTTCAGCCTTTCCTGGCTGTTTACTCTAGCCCTAGTAGAAGTCACTTGCAGAAATCTGATCTCTGGATTTAGCCCTGTCTTCAAATAAGCATGACGGTATATACCCCATCGTTATGGTGACTTACAACAGCATGCACCTGTATATGAAGTTAAAAGAAGGACAATACTTACTGTTTCCATTTTAGTAGCTCTAATGGAAATAAAAGATTTTGAGACTCCTTGGACTAGCAACACAGCTGTAGCTATGATGGGTACCTTGTTATCCAAGATAAGTTTCACATAAATCTAATCTACAGTAAGCCATCTTCAGTAATGCTGTGATAGTAGGAGCACTTCTACATAATACAGTCCATCAGTAAAGCAAAATAAATTGTGCCTAAGAGCAAAACATTGGCTGTATAGTCTGGCATTCAGCACAGAAGCACACAGTAAAAGTCAAAGTCAACATTACATAGAATAAGTGCTAGGCCATACAGCAGTGACATTCATGGGAAGGCTGGCAGCATTACTGCAGACTATAAATGTGAATTGGAGGAACAAGTCACAAGTACAGACACTTATTTTGTAATACTTACAGCTTCCAGTTCTTTAATGTCTTCTTCCAGTTGTTTGTTTTGTTCACTCATGTTCATTATAAGATTGAACACACATTGCCTGGGATGCATACTTCGATCAAACTGATGGTACATATTTCTCCAAAACCTGCAGGAAGCAGACAGTTTTAACTACGCAGGATAAAGACAAAATTGAAGAAGAGATACTGTATATAATTTAAACTTACTTAAAATTGAATGATACTGTATTAGGCTCCAAAAGAGTTAGTTCTGGAGAAAAGTCTGCATTATACAGAGGATTCTGATATTTCTTTCGTTCATCCAGAAGGAATGGCCACAAGGAATATGTCTTCTCTTTTAATCTTAAAGCAAGAAGAGATCAGGGTCAACACTGACTGCAAGCAAAAAACAGAAGCTGCTCAACTCAACATAATAAATCGACCTGAACATTTTTTAAAAAGTTACCAGAAATACTTATAAATCTTGAATTAAAAGCTCTTCATAAAACTAATTTCTTCCTGCCATAAGCTAATGTTGGACAGGACTATCAGTTTTAGAAGTACTACTGCTTATGCTGGGCAAGTTTTGCCTAGTTGCAGTAAATGCTTTCAAAATACAGTTGGAGACAAAGATGAATGGAGGAAAACTTTACATATGTTTTCCAGCTGAAAGCATTAGCAAACATCCTATTAATACTTCTAACTGACAGCAATTAGTCTTGAGAAGGCAAGAATTTTAAGGTTACCTAAAAATAGACTGGGGGAGGGAATAGAGTGATACTTCCAAACTTAAGCTTACCTATTCTTAGGGAGGGGAAGAAAAAAACCAAAAAACAAAACAAAAAAAACCCAAACCACACAAAATAGAAGGATAAAGAAACCTTAACTTTCCCTATGAAAAATGAGCATGGGATTTTCTCCCACAATTAGAAAGACTGTCTTCAGTGTGCAAAAGCACAAGCAGCACTGCTGTCCCCTGATGCAGTGCAACATCATTTTCAGTACTACCAATCCTGTCTCTGTTTCTATTCAGACCCTAAAGTGAAGAATATTCATAGGAGTCCTTAGTCTGCCAGAATAAACAAAGGACACATTACAATGTCTGCTTACTTCAGTTCTTCTCGCTCTTTTTGGCAGTTTCCAAGGAAGTTACCAAATTGGCATGAATGGACATGTTCATGGATCTGAAGGAGGAAAGCTTCATTGTACTCAAAGGCTTGAGGAAACTGCTCAGTCAGATTCCACACGCTTTCTAAAAACTGGGTGAAGACTGGCGAGATCTCCTTTGGATCACCATCCAACTGACAACACCTAAAAAAGATTCCATAAACAGATTGAAACTGGTTTAAGTTAAAAAATCAAAAAAGTCTTAGTTGCACTTGTTTTTAAAGGACAGCACATTAATTTGACCCTAGCTTTGGTTTGAAGATTAAACACCTAACTATGAGAACCCAGGCAATTTTTTTTTTTTTAATAGAAATCAGTCTGTATTTGACCTATTTTTCTGACTTGTAAGTAATCACATATCTGTATTCAGTACAGAAGAGCAACATAAGACAGTTAAGTCCCTTTGTGTCCATTACTTCCATAGTCAACATTTGGAGTATACCAGCTAAAAGCAAATTAATAAGCAGTAAATAGCAGCAAGGCTATTTTCATCACTGCTGACAGGCAGATCAAGGGAAAACAGAATTCTTAACATACAGGCCTTCTAAAGGTAGGTGTGACTTCATCATTAAAAGTAAACATAAATGCAAACTCATCTTTAAAGATTTCAAAACTAAGTGGTTTATATTGCCCAAAGAGCCGGGACGTGGCTTTAGATTGGTTTTGCACTGTCTATGCATCCATGTAGATCTAGCCACAGTTATTGACATCCGAGAGTGAGGCACGAAGAGCACTAAAAATTTATGTCTATAATATAAATCAATTATCCAATAGGTATGTATTCAAATAGCCATACACAAAGCGCATTGTTTACTGAAAATAGCTGACTCATCGCAAAACTTCTAACAACACTGCAGTAGTTTAACAGCTACAAGTTAGCTATTCTTTTTAAGAATACTTAATTCAGTTCACTGTATCCATTTTACTGTATTGGAAGAATGAACTACCTGTCAGAGAACTTGTGCCCAAAAGAGATCCAGTCTTTCTCTATTAAGACCTAGAGGGTAAAAACAAACAAAGTCTCATGTAAAATGTTACCCAACCTTACCTCTGTAGTATTAACCCCACCGATTATCGATATATTGTATTTTAAATGCAAGTCAAACTACAGTAGGAGCAACTATTTATCACTTTGTATTTCCTTTATTTTCTTGGAAGTCTTTCACAGGAGATTCTCAAAGCACATTTCTAAAACTAGTAAAAAAACTTTAGCTTGTTGACAATCAGATAACTGCTGTTAAGCCAGGCTCACTTTAAGCAAACTAATATTGTATGACTGAAGAAACAGATTGTCAACCAACTTGCAAAAAACCTGCAAAGTACAGGAAAAATTAATATTGCATTCCTGCTATCATAGTTTATGTAAAACCACACAAGATAATCTTTGTAAGACTTCATAGCAGTAAGCTTGTTAATATCAATACTAGTTTGTTTTATCACTTCAGTCACAGTATCAAGCACCAAAAGGAACACAGGACTGCCTGCCCATTGCAGAAGTTTCCCCAGAAATCTAACTTTAGACAGTGAGGACTAAAAACCAAAAAGGTGAAATTACTTCCCTAAAGATGACACACGACCTCTCATTGTTTATTAGAAATGAATCCTCTTCTAATTCCTCCTCAACTTCACTTTAGTTGCTTGTAATATTTGTGGCAGTTCGTTCTAACCAATACATAGGACTAAGTTTAGGTACTATCTTTCAGGAGTTCCTACAGCACCTCGTATTGCCACTGCAGAACACGGTTCATCTTCCTACTCCAGAATTTGGAATAATCATACCAAAATTCCTCCCCCTCCCTAGAAAGATGAGGACATTTAGATTGCTTCAATATCTTCAGGTCTCTGTCACTGGGGGAGTAATCATTTTTAGATTTTAATAAGGTTGATTTTGAGACAAGTGATAAAAGCAAAGAGCTCCTATGATTTTGTTCATCTGCTGTCTCACAGAAGCACTCTGGAAGCATAGGTAAGGGGCTGTTTTGGATGCAAAAGGAAATAATTGCAACATTTCTACAGGGTACCTAAAGCAATCCAGTGGGTTTATTTCAGTTTTTTAGATTTTAAATAAATGGTTCTTCACAATAGCAAAGTATTTTTAAAAGAAAGATCGATCAGTATACTGCAAATCTTAATACTTGTAACTACAAAAAACAAGCCTCAGTATGTTTACCTGCTCACTTTCTCACTCAAACGTTTCACATCCTTTATTTACCAAGGAACAACTCAAGAATGCAACAGCTAGCTTACCATGAATCCTTTGATTGTTCTGTAATAGGAATCTAGTAAGAGAGCTCCAAGTGAACAAACTTGGGAAGTCCTATCCCAGCCATCTGAGCAGTGCACTAATACGCTCGCGCTCTCAACTGCTATTGCCTGTGAAACAGAGGTGTTTCTTCATGAATGTTTAATTCTAGACAGAAGTCAAAATTTAGTAGATAAATTAAAAAAAAGCTACATTTACCCCAAACTCACAGCATAGCCCACTTTATTTCACAAAGCCAGAAAAATGTTTATGAGGAAAGGATTTGATCCTATTGAAAAGCTAAGAGCTTCTCTCCATGGAAGTAGAGAAAATTCCTTATAAAGAAAAGAAATTCCACTACCACTTTGGCACAAGGTAACAAGAACATCTACGATGCTTCCCAGGTCTCCTCCCATCCCTTATGAAACTAAGCTTGTAAAAACCCCTTGCAATGCCTACTATGAAGAATTAGACTACACATTACAGACCAAACAGGTTAAAAAATAAACCAACACAAACACACCACCAAAAATACCCACATGTTCATCATTATAGTACACAAAAGTTAAGGACTAGGAAATGCTTATTAGCTTCGGCTAAGAATTCAAATCCTGTTACTCCAATTGTTTTTGAGGGTCATCTTCAGGAGAATCATCCACTTTTAACTCAAGTTAACTCCTTGTTATTTCACCTAGTAAAAACAAAGATGCAGGGTTTTTTCTTCACCCAGCTCCCCTCAGGTCAAGCCCTTGGCCTCACAGGTGCCTGGCAAAGGCAGCTGCTGCTCTGAATTCTTCATAAACAGTCCCATTTCCTTGCCAGATGAAGTCAGCATAGCCACAGTTTGGCTTTGCTGCAATTAGTGCCCCAGGAGTTGTGTTCTCCAGGGTACACTAAATAATAGTTTGCTCCATCCACCTCCGAACTGGCTACACTTTTCATAAATCCCTAAAAGAACCAAGGAATCCCTTAATCTCCCAGTAAGGTAACCAAAGAGCATCCAAAAAATCCCAAAACATTAGCTGGCATGTTTAACATCTCCAGTCATCAGAAACACATAATACTTAAAACAGCATATCAGAAGCATCAGTGTATACTAAGCATCTCCTTCCAAAAACATCAATTGCAGAATTTTACACCTTACATAATATTAAGTGTAATTCTGCCTGGTAGCAAACGAACTTGCCATCAAACAAAACAGCAGCATACAAGTTACCTTGACTAAGAAGACAGCAGCATCCAACACAGCTTTGATATGACGCAACCATCCGGAATTCTCCAAGCCAGACAAAAAGTCATTGACAGACAAACCCTTCGTGCCACTGACTGAAAGAAACCAAGCGTTAGAAAGCTTTAAGCAGTTGCAGCTACCTATAGCCTGCAATGGAGAAAGAAGAAGAATTGTATATTGTTTCTAATGCTTTATGCTCTAAGTTGATTAGAACCCTTTCAGGAAATCACCACTGAAGTGGTTGTGAGAGGGGTACTACCAAGTGTCCTGCATCCAAAATTCAACTCTGTAGAACTACAGTAATCATGCATGACAAGAGTAAGATCTTTGTCTTTTTGACAAAGTAACATTCAAAGTAAATACACTAGTTATCTATCCCCAAGAGGGAGCCTTACCGAGGAGGGCAATGCAAGTGCCAAAAGCTTACCAGAAATACTTCAAAATTACAACTACCAGTAGGAAGTAGCTGCATCCAGACACAGTTCAGAGTAGTCAGACTGCCAGAGTTTCATCACCTTCACTATGCTGCTTAGGAGAATAAAGTGAGTGCAGTACAAGGACATGGTGATGAACTGAAAGCCATCGACATTTTGTCTACCTCCAGAATTGACATACTCCAGTTCTGACTCTGATCTCTACCATTCTTCCCTAGTACACTTTGATCCTGTAACAGTAACACTGATTGAGAGGGCAGGGAAGAACTCAAGTTAAACGAAGGCTGCCTTGCAGCTTAACAGCAAGAGGTGTAGAGGTAGACTGAAAGTTTCTCACGCAGACGCTTATCAATTCACAAGTGAGACAGATAACCTGGTTCTTGTATGATTTGGAGTAGCAACTCACACAGTTACTTTAATGTCCAAACAGGACAAACTTCTGGCAATTAAAAAAAAAGAAAGAAGTATTCACTGGCTGATAGAGCTTCAGCTATGTGGGATTCTGAGAGAGGATACCCAAGGAGGTTGCCATCTACAGAAATACCACCCCCTGCCACAGTAGAAGCCTACTTTCTACCCAGCTAGTGGGCCCCAAATGAAAATAAAAAGGCTCTGTAGCTGAAAACTATCAGTGGGGATCTTCCTACAGCAGTTGCAAAAGAATCTTTTTCTCCGACTATGGGAGGAAGTGACTCAGTGGGGAAAACAGACAACAAAATTCACCAAGCCATTCTGTGACAGTTTCATGTTCAATCAAGTCCCCTGATGTAACAAAGGCTATGAACTCTTAAACCACTGCCTCACAGAGCTTTCCTATATCTGCACTACATGTTTCTCAGCTTTCAGCCATACAAGTGTTGGTTTATTCCCCATGGCTCAGGAAGAGTCATAATGGCAGTTGCTGCTGAATGCTATAACAAAGACAGGCTTACCAATAAGTGTCACAGCATCTTTTCTAAAGCCTGCAGATCTTTGTCATTTAGAAAAAGAGCTAGAACACCATAGCACAATGAAGTAACAAAACGTCAAGAAACCCCTGGATACAAGACCTAATTTTAAAGGTTAGTCTCTAAATATCAGTAAAAGCAGCAAAAGCTATGCTAGCTTTCCCTGGTCTTTGAAAGGGATAGCACTGTTAGGCAAGAGTTCTGCTTCTGAAAGGTCTACCACATGGAGGAAATCAGCTGAGAACTACTTAATCCTTTCAGCTAGCTCACAACTCCCTCTACACCAGTGGTTCCATACACCTCTTCAATCACAACAGTACACAAACAGGTCCACCACTGTACAGTAACGGAAAGAAACTAAAAATATTCCAATTTCTCTAAAGTCAAACATCTGCAGGGAAGGGGTTGGACAGACAAGGCAATGTCTAAAGGTACTATTCATGGCTGCTTACCCCTACATTCTGTGGCTTATCATTTAAAGCACAAACTTTCAGCTAGAAAATTAACAGGCTTCCAGCCCTCAGTTTGCTTTCACCCAGATACTGCTGTCAAAATCTGCTTTTGATCAGAATTTTCAGCTTGGTAGAAATATTTCACCATTGGTATTTCCCTGTTCTAGCTAGATTTCTATATTTTTATTAACCAAGGCAGAGATAAGAACACATACATTGAACCCAGAGAGTTACTTTCCATTTCTGTGAACGAGGACAAACATTTTTATGCTATTTAGTAATGAAATAAAGAAATTGCATTGACACTGCTTTAACACTTATTTTTTTAGCATATGATTTCTAGCCCCTTATGGTTCCTAAAAGGGTAAAAAATGATTTATGGTAACACTAAGGTGTTTAGCTACTTCACAATGGCTATCATTCAAGATAGTTTTGGCTATATGGATCCCATCATAAACACATGCCCTGCATGCATGCGAGCCCCAAAACCTCAACATTCCAGTGCTTGATTGTCCTTATACACACTACTAGCAATGCATCAGGCAGCAGTTCAAGAGGAGACTAGAACCTGCAGACTGAAGCACAGTGGGTTGGGGGCAGAGGTTGCTTTTAACGACTAAACAAACCCACCCAAACAACCCCATCTCCCATACACACAGCCCACATAACCCACAAAAAACCCCTCTTAGTTAAGACACTTCCATCATCAAAATATATGCAGCAGACCACAGCAGCCATTATTGAGCCTTTTCTTCAAATACTTTCTGCAGAAATGCTGTTTCCTGACATATGCAAAACCTTTTTGCTTATCAGAGTTCAATCTTTCCTGACATGTAGTACTATATTTTTGAATATATAAAAAGTGGACTTTATACTTAATGCTACAACCACAAATTTAGTCTATGTTAAGATTCTTCCATTAGTGTTGGATAGGTGGGCAGTCTGCCCATCGGGGGAGCAGAGTCATGTCCACACTGAAGAAAACTATTTTGGAAGAGTTTTGTTTCACTGCATACAAGATAGTTAAAAAACCAGCTGAATCCGAGATGAAGAATAGACAGTAAATCTTCCTAGCATGCTCCATGGTGTAGTCCTACCACAAAAGGATGTTGGGAAGGATTATGTCTTGCATTCTGCTTGCAAATGGAATCATTAGATTCTGAAGGACATCAGAAAGGCAGACCAACAGTCTCCTAGCAGTACATGTGCCAAAGAATGAACAACAGTTGTTCGTTATAAATAAAACTGAGGACAGTCCCAGTTACAATCGCTCTTGAAAGAACAGGGTCATTGGTATCACATCCCTGATTTGAGAACATTCATTTCAGCACATCCAGGGGAAGCTGGTACACAGAAGTTAAATGTATTTTTCCTCATTTTAAGCTGTGAGCCATTTTCATAGCATTTCCTTCCTGATCACCCCACTCAGGGCATTTCTACAGGGGTCTGAAGAGTAATTTATTGCATACCTCCCTAAATTTTAAGGGTCCTTCCTACCCCTAAAGATGCTTCTACTTCTAGACTGGCATTCAGCAAAACTCTAGTAAATTATACAGACTCAAAGATAGAACAACTGTGTTCATTTACCCCAAAACCTGATCTAGAGAACAGGTACAGACATTAATCATGATTATGTTTCAATCAAATTTAAATAAACCAATCCTCCACACAAGGAAAAACTAAAACATATTCCATCCTTAATGAAAGCTACAGAAAGATACTTGGTAAGCACTGTTGGTAGGATGCTAAGTGAAATGGAAGGAACATGAAGTCTGAAGTTTAACTGCGTGATACACCCATTTCTGCATCAGACATTATTACACAGGAGGAGGCCTCTTTAAATTAAAAAAATATCAAGATTTATTAACTAGTTTTCTGGAACTGAAGAAGATATTAGCAAAAGAAAGAGGGATTATCCTAAACTTAAAAACTGAAGTTCAGGCTCACCCTGCTCATCTTTCCCTTCAACAAAGTACATGCATGAATAACCACAAAAATACATAGTATCAAAGCTCAGTAGTATTCCATACAGAGTGCCTGAAGAATAGGTTAGTAGCAGATACAGGCTCAGTTAGAGTGGAGCAAGACTACACCACTAGTCTGTAAGATTTCTTGACCAATGTAGCTAGAATGTCTTCATCAAAATAGGCTTTCATACAAGTGTAAACCTTCCCCATGACCAGAAATATTTGTGTAATTCTACAAGGCAAGCACCTATATATGTATCGTTTGTCAGTGGCAGAAGTCAGGCTTCCACACCTGTACTCTAATCTCGGTATTAACACTCCACAAAGTGTCTTAGATTTGCTTTCACCTGTCTACTTAAATAAAATATTAACAGAACTATTTAATAGACTTCTGCCTCTCCATTTTCACCACCAGGCAGCAGGCAGTGGTATGGCAAAGTGCTTCACTTTTCCCCCTGCCCTCCTCTCTACAAGCACTCTAAGATGTACCTACAAGCACAGAAGTGGCTCACCAGCCCAAAGAGTTCAAGTTTTGTACAGACCATATGCTCATTGTGAATTCTGTGGTACTAAGTGCTCCTTGAAGAATCGGTATTCTATATATGAAAATGTATGCACAGATGCACACTATTTTGTGCATTTGTTACACATGTGTGTATACATGCATGTACACTTAGAAAACACAGAAGTCTTTCCCACAAGCCATTGACTTACTAATCAAGATCACCCAAGACATACGTGCTACTCAATTTTTTTCAAAGTAACTCCATTCATTGGGTTTACAGTTTAAAGTTAAAGGTTTAAGGTAACTCGTTACCACAGAGCACAGCAAACTGGTACTAAACAGAGCTGGGATAAAATATAGAAATATCAATACAGTTTAAGCTATCATTAAAGACTTCAGAAGAATATTTTCAAATATGCTACTATAGTACAATTAGAACATACCTTCCAGAAGTTTTTGTAAGCTGGATCTCATTACGTGAATATTTTCAATGCCAACAAACTGGAACCTAATGTTAGAGTAGTTGTCTTCATTCTCATAGCCCTTCCCAGCAGCTCTGTTTGCCATTGCATTAAGCTTAAAAAAGCAAAATAAAGATACTGAAAACCAGTACTTCAAATAAAAATCTCAAATAAAGGAAAAAAAGAAAAAAAGTCATGCAATTTCAATGGAATACTCTGGGGAAAAAAACAATACTCAAGAGCACACACTACAAACAGATTCTAATAAATTAACAGTTAATGGCAAATCAGCTTGAAGGCATTCCAGTGTAAGAAATGCATGGTACATAAAAAGTAACATATTTAGAGCTGACATATCTGAATAATGCATTTAATTTAATAACTTCCTATTCTCTCCTCCATATTCCAACCAACACACCTTTACTTATTTCCAAACATTTCTGAGCAAAGATGCTACAAAGCAATTAACCTAAAAAGGAAAGAGTAAGACTCAGACTTAACCATACATGCACTTTCAAGGCAGCCTAAAAGTGTCAGGTTTGGGGGTGAGAAGCTAATAAATTGCTGCAGCTATAAAAATCACAACTACAAAAACCCCACAGTTGGCTCAGTTGCAGTCTGTCAGGCTGACCTACTACTGAACCCTGCTCAAAATAAGTGCAGATCCTACAGTGTAGGTTTTTCACTTTACATCCTTGTTTTCCAGCTCCTGTGTTCAGAGATTTGAGTGAAATCAATACCAACTTAAATGCAGATGGTGTAAAGAGTGAAAGTTACCCCACACACTCCAACACAGGTCAAAACCCCAACATAATTCAATTTAATTAGACAGTGACGAAGTATGACCTCAGAATGCTACAACATGATTCACCCTATTTCTTCCTGGTTAAGACAGATGGCAATAGCAGTTTTCACAGAATATTTACATAGAACACAGTACTCCCTCCCATTTAAAAAAAAAAAACCACAAACAACGAAAACAGCTCCCCACGTCATTAATTTAATTTCAAACAGCTACAATGACTTGGATCCCACTCAACTATTCACTTAACTATACTTTAAAATGCACCTCCCCAAAAGTTCACTAGCATATTCAGTGAATTCTAGCCAAGTCCTGAGAGGGTTTCAACTTCTTTAAGAAAGCAAGTAATTAAACACCTGAATACAGAGGCCTAACCTTACCTTTCAAGAACATTTTGGCCAGGATAGAGTCAACTGAATTTTTCAGAATTACACTGTATCCCTGTAATCTCATGGTCAGGAAAAGAAGATAGTCTGTAGAACCTGAAGTACATACCTTCGGCCTGGTGTCCATGACATACATGTAGCGATTTGAAGGATTTGCTTTACTGATGGCTTGTAACATGTGTTCATCTTCCAGGCACCTAGCACTGAAACCTGAAAGAGGTTGACTGCATCTGCAAATTGCAGCCTACCATAGAAAACAAAGAATAAGTTAGCATCGGTTTAATACCTGTAGTTGCAATGCTTTGCATAATTCTAAGACACTGAAACAAATTGTTTCATTTAGCAGATAACAGCACAAAACTGAAGAAAGTTTAGGTGTTCCAACTTCTTAAGCACATCCCTTGCAGACCTTCAAGCACAGTACCTACAACTTAAATCTAAAGGTTTATCAAAACATTTTGTCAGACTCATCTATATGGGCAAGATACCAGTTTACATAATGGACTTTCCCCAAGCATAAGCTCCAAAAAAGTACAGGCTGGAAAGAATACACTTTAGGAAAGCAAGTTACTCTCCTGGTATGAAATGAATTATGGTTAGTTTTACTACTGCATGTAAAATTTTATTATTGCGAGTACAATATATTATCATCTGACAGAATATATCATTGAAAATTACATTTCAGAAGGTATCAGGTGCATCTTCCAAATAGTAATTATCTTCAAATGCATCTAGTAGCTTAACACTCATCTTCCATAAATCCTTCAACTCAGCAAGGTGACAATCCTTCTCTCCCTTCCAAGATACCCCCTAGCCAAGATACAGATGCTGCTTCACACCACTCTCTAACAAACCCTGCCAGTTCTTATTTCTCATCCTCTAGTTCTTTTTACCTTGCAAACTCCTCCTTAAAGAACCAGTTCTATTCTCTTGGTGTGTTTTTTTGCAAACTGCATTTTGACCTAACAGATTTTATTCTTGATGTATCAAGGAACACAGTTCACTTGACAAAAAGCCATCTTCAGTTATCTTAAGGTCAGTTTCTGAAAGCTTTAAGAGATTCAACTCATTATCAACTGATAACTTAAGGATTTCTTTTAAACTGGCTTAGCTTAAATCAGCATCTTGTTAGACACCACTAGTGTCAGCTGTATTTAAGGTTATCATGGGTTATGCCATTCTCATACAAGACACTGTACTTACCTCCTTACCTACCCTGAACTACTGCTAAGTGTTGAGAAATAATTTTCAGTACATTTGCATTAAGAGGAAGACACACTATACCTCTTTATTTTTGTGATAATATGACAACACTGGGAATCTTCCTTTGCTTCTGAACTTGGAGCTACCAACAATTATGGGCTTGCTTGCAGTTCTGGGAACATAAAGTTCTCTAGGATAAGTTTCACAAATCTGAAAGACAGAGATACACAAGAATTTTATGTATAAAGCACAAAGCCTATACTAGTTTTATGGCATCCAGTTTGAGAGATGTTAGGTGAAATAAGAGAAAGGATAAATGTTAACATGTTTCTCTATATACACATAAATAGCTCAGAAGAGGAGAAAAGCCATGGATAAAGAAGTACAAACTGGTGTCCAAGCACTGCTATGCTAGCATTCACATCTCAAGAATGTGACTCTTCAGTAGAAATGCTCAGAATGCATTTCAAATAAAATATTGAAATTATTCCCCTCATTTTTTGTATTTACAGACTACAAAGCAAGATGAAATCTAATCTGGGAATCAGCTGCACCACCACAGCCATTGTGTCCCACAGTCAACATTGCAAATGCTGAAGTAGAATCTTTCTCAGTTAAGAGAGATAACAAAGCTGAAAAGCAAACAGAATTGCTGGAGCTGGGCTTCAAACAGGTCAGTATACTGTAGAAACAATCCCAAAGAACACATACATCCATGCGCACACTCTCTCAATGAGGCCTTGGAAGAAAACTTCAATTAGAAAGTTGTGAGATTGCACGCTGATTAAGGAGTTAACCCTTCCCGCCTGCAAGTTTTTGCTTATGCTGCAAGCCAAGTGGTTTCATAGTATTAGACTGTTCTATAGGACTAGAGTCAGAGGATAAAGCAGAAACAGATGCAGAGCAAAACATGCTTCCATTGCAACACTCACCTTATAATCACGATTTGCATCGGACAACTGCCAGTTAGCATTTGGCACTCCCATTCTCTCATATTCTTCTGCTAGATCAATAAGCTGCCAACCTTTGACTTGCTCAGATTCATTTTGTTTTGGATTATAGGAGAAGGCATACAGTTCCTCATATTTCGCTAAAAAGTAAAGAATAAGACTACGTAATGAGTTGTCCCCAAAAATGTCTGAGTAGAGAAAGATAGCACAGTTGAAATTGCCCGAATTATACAGAAAGTTTCAGGCTTCAAGGTTTTCAGAAGCAAGACTAAATAGATACTTGACAGTCTTGTAATATTTATTCTGCAGCTATCATACAGTTAACTGACAATTATAGATACTTAGTTAAAGGTAGGTTATGAGAGCTTTCTTGAGTGTGCTTAACCTGTTTCAGCAGGGACATTTCTAAATCCATAAGGGCAAAGCAGAGATCACAAAATGAAGACCGAAAATTAAACAAGGCAAAAGGCAGAATTATTAGAAGACTTCATAAGAGCTAAAAGAACAAACAATTTTTGGAGGTAAGAACATAATTTTACATCTACTGACCTTTAAAAGCAGTAAGTGTTAAAGCTTCCTTTAAAGCAAAAAAGCTTTCAAAATGTTTTATGTTTTTCCTAATACACTATTCACATATCACAGATGACAACATTTTACATCATTCTAAACACAAAGCAGAAAACGCAAGAGACTATACTAGGTGACAGCAGTCTCTTGTAAAGCTGAATTGGTAGTGCTATTTAGCATCAAAACTTCAGCTTTATTTTTGAAACTGCATGAAATCAGTAACAAGTTAGTATTTGCTTAGTAGCATTTTATCTATAGAACATACCAATTAAGAGAGACTACATGCATTTATATTCACAATTTCAGGCATAACACTAGAAATGCAAAAACACCCAGGAATCTCACATTCTGTTAGTCAATATCAATAACCTACAGAAGCCAGACAACACATCTTCTGAATTTGTAAGCAGATTAATACTTAATCATTAACATTCATAATGCACCTTTTAAAAAAAATAAAAGCTATGGATTTTTTTTTTTTCCCCCCCCCCCCCCCCCCCCCCCGCCCTTAATCCAGGCATATACTGCAAAGTCTTTTACAGTTAGAAGTATTACCTGTTCTTGACAGCTGAAGTAAAGAGTTATAAATGTCATGACAATCTCTCTCTCTGGGAACAACAAAGTGAACTATCCTGAAATTCTTGCACTGGATGACAAGGGGGCAGCCAGAAGTAGTCAAGGGAAGTTTTTCCACCGCAGCAATGTGGTGATGTAGTATCTGTGGCACACAAGAACTCACAGCATAAGTACACTGATGAAAAAATGAGAACTGCATGCTATTTACAAGAGCAGATATAAAACATTAAGTGATGCTGAATACAGATTTTGACTAATTTTGTCAATCATTGAGTTAGAAATAAATCTAGAAGAAGAAATTTAAGACTAGCATTTTGGTCAGGATACCATAATTTGTCAAAATTTAATTATTCTCTTCCCTCATATTTTGAAGTGTTAACTAATGTTTGTAAGGAACAGTAAATATCCTTCTAAATGCAAAAGCAATAAGTAAAACTCCACTGCGGTTGTTCAGTCCTCTTTTATAACTTTGCTAACTGACAGGCATACATCTAATTAGGCAGGATCCAAACAGGATTTATTTTTAAGGATCTACAGGAACATACTTCAGAATTTTCAGACAAAATAAAGCACGTCAGAGAAAGCAACTCAATCTATAAGAGATACAGAAGACGCTGAAGATCTTAGAATTCTAGTATTTAACACATACAGAATGAACAAGAGGTAAGAAAAACATCTCCTGTATTACCCACTGTGTTATGTAGCCATGACAGTCTCTCAGCTAAATGCCTTTCAACCACTTTAACAGAAGACTGTCACAGTAATGAATATACAAAAGCTGTCCATAGTTTTATCTGTGTGGCAAATCTACACAAAGTTTAGGAAAATACATGGTAAAGTAACAGCTGTTCAACCATGGGAAGAAAGCCACAGATGCATTATCTCAACTGAACAAGATGTTCTTGATAGCATTTCAATTACCTCACTGAAGCAATCATCCTCTCTTAAATATTGATCAGAATTAGAAAGGCACCTAAAAACTATGCTGCCAAATACGCATTTACAAAGAGACTGTATCTTAGAGACATTATCACAATTATACTTGGTACTTGCATTATCATCAGATAAATGCAATACTCAAGAGTATAGGTTCAGTTTCCCCAAAATGAAACCTTCTAACATAGTGCACGGGAAGACACAAGTAATGCTTCTGAATCACATTCTTCCCAATTACCTATTTTGTATGAAAGGAAAATAGTATGGCTTATACAAAATTGTATGTAGTATCCAAGAACAAATCATGGAAAAATAACTTTTCTTGAAAGCACCGTGAAGCATCTAGTCAGATAACCAGGATACAGGATTAAGGGTAATCCAGAAAAATCCACCTACAGAAAAAAATAATTAACCACACCCTAGGAAATGAGATTTCATCCTGGAGGATGATAGACTTAAGGCACTGAACTTAGTCAGGCAGCTGGGCTACAGTGGAAGCCAGAACTTGATGTCCACATATGTGCCACCAGGGCGTTGAGCAGAAAAACTAATGGCAATTACAGTACTAACCAACTTTGTACAACTTTGGTACTGGTCACCAAGAAGCTGCAACCCCTTCTGAATCCTTTTATTCTGGAGATGAACACTTGGGAAGACACAGCTCCTTACCACTCTAAAAAAAAGGGCGTGGCACCTTCAATATTTCACCAAAGCCTAGAACTTTGGATTTCGCCGTCTCATTTAACCTAGGCCAGACCTAAATACAAGGTAAGTTAACACAGGAACTTTAAACCTCATGCTTAAACTATCTAGCAGTCTCCCACTCCTGCCTCTGAACTGCAGTGCCAGTCAGTTATTTAAAGAAAACTACCACACATTCACACCAGAATACAAGTGAAGACCATAGAAAAAATTACAGCAGCTTGAAGAAAAGTGGACATTTTCAATATTACCTGACTTCAATTGCAGCAGTGTCATGCAAGAGTACAATCTTCAAGTCATTAACTTATTATGATACCATGAACAAGGAGAGTGTTGGGAGTGACTTAAATGAACATTTTAGTAAACAAATTCAACCTTAGATCAGGAAGAACAAATGTATCTGGAGAACCTATGCTTTTGAGCCACAAGCATTCATTATCCTTACCCATGTCTCTCTCTGGCTTGAATCTATGAATAACAGATGAGTTGCTGTAAGGTACAGAGTTCCCATCAATGACTTATTGCTCGTGCTGAACCGATCTAGTAATTTCACTTGCTCTACCTGTAAGAAAAAAGGGGAGGAGGAGACAAAATTTAGTTTTTGCTTTTTGCAGAAAGCAAAATCCTAACTTTGCAAAAGCTCTGCCAGTTTGTGCAATAACTTTGAAAATGAAAGCATAACACGAGGCTATTCCAGCCAAACTATTAAGAACACAATCATGGTCGCATAAGCTTCGAGTAGACTGACTAGTTAGAATATCCTGCTTCAATACAAAAGTGCATAATGAAGGCACAATGCCAAGATCATCAGAATACTTACCCCATATATACATAACTACTATGGTTATTTACTAGTAAAAGAGACCAGGATATCAAGTTTAAAAAAAAAGAATAATTAAGAAAAATTAATTACTAAGCTTTTAAACTGCTTCCCCAAAACAGAGCAAACTCACTAACAATTTCCTGTTACTGAGATGCCAGCACTGAATTAACAGCTGATCTCAGCAACATGCTTCATTGGCTGTCTGCAGACTCAAAGCCATAAAGATTATGTCCTCCTGACTTCAATTTTAGATATCTACTGTCTTTTATATCATCCCCAACCGTAAAAATCTAGATCACAGCCTTGCTTCATAGTCAAAATAAATTCCAGTGAAATACAAGCATTATACTAATAATTATAACAGTCTCCTAGAAATTCAAGGACTATGCTTGCATTTGAAGCAGGTATTTCAAGTTTGAGTCTTGCAAGGGCAAATTTCTCCTCCTGGTATTCCATCAACATTGTTATCTCAATCCTATGCAAAATATTTCAAAAGAAAGTGACTTCTAGATAGCCTGCATTTTATCTGCTGCTCATAATTTCACAGGCTCCACAGTTTGCTTTATTTGAAGCAAACATTACACGATTCTTTGTGTGCAACAGGAAAGGAGCATGGCAAATGGCTTATCTCCATGCATTCCTCTATTTCTTGGCAGCACTGCATCATTAAGGCCAAGTTAAAGCTCTTATGCTTGAGGCTTGCTGCTACTGCCATTAAATGCATGGGAGAACTCCAAAAACTTCCACACCAGCAAGACCAGAACCCAATGAGGTGACTAGGAGAGACCACATCTACTGTGCTGACGTTAGGCCATTTTTAAATCATATGTACAAACTTATTTACCTACTAAAAGCACATATAAAACATTAAAAAAATTCTCTTTTCAATTCAGGTATTTCTTATTATCTAGCAAGGCCTAATTTTGGTTTTGAAAGTTAGAAAAGCAAGTTAATGCATACAAAACAGAATAGAGGAAATGCAGATACCTACTAAAAGCCAGCGCTACTATGATGTTCTAGATTTCAGTTTAGAAAGCAAAGAAGATTGGAAGCTACATGCATCAATACCTCAAAATACATTATGCTGTAATCAGCAAGGTATCAGTGCTCAGATACAGAGCAGCATAAATCAATATAGCATAGCCAAAGCACAGAATTCATTTTGGGCACTTCTGCAGCAGTAACTGCTCAGGTACCTGGCACTGCACCTCCCCAGCAAATTAAGAAGCTGCTCCAGTTTTGTTCCAGCAACACAACCTGCAAAATCCTGGCATGTCAAGTTCCATTCTCCTCCATGTAACAAGGCAGCTATTCTCAAAGCTGTATTTCTATGTTTGATGAGGACAGGCATTAGTGCTCCAGCTTCCTCTTAATATAGGTGAAGTCTTCAAGAATTCTGAAAGCTAAGTTCTAGATATACTTTTCTTAAAGGCAACTGAAATGTAGTTTAGATTCAGCCTCCATAGATGACATGTTCATTGACCCAAGCCAGCTTTGATGGGTACTCAGCTAGATAAACACTTTTTAAAGTTTATTTTAAAGTTTGGCAAATCCTTAGTTATGGAAAAACAAGTCAGTCATCGGTTTTGAAGAGAACTGGTTCAGATTAAGAGATGGAAGACTGCTATTGAGTTTTAGCACATCTGTAAGTAGAGATCCTTTAAGTAGTCAGAAGTGATATTCTGACAGTAGCTAGCACTAACAAATTAGTGAGTTTTTAAACCAGTAAGAATTTGAACAGCTACCTCAATAATATAGAGTATTTACAGCAAAAGAGTCACCAGATAGTTTGTCAGGACCGGGAGTTACAACTTAAAGGCAAAAAAACCCAAAAAGTGTTTCAATAGAGCAGACAAGTTGGAACAGAAAGGAAGGCTGAAACTATGCCTCTGAAGTCTTACACTTAAAAAGCTGAAGGATTAAATTAGAACAATTAAACCAAGACAAAAACAATTACGTATATCATTCCAAGACTCTTATTTCAACTTTGTATGACATTCACTGAAATTAAGTTTTCCCTTCCCCATTTAAGTCTCAGGCTTGCAAACATAAGTTTAGGATTTAGCAGTTAATCTAACCAAAACTTTCCATCTCCAGTAGAAAACCCATCAGTATTTTCACTAAAACAGATTTAACTTAAAATATACAGGCTGAAGAAATTCCAGTCTTTTCTACTACGTTTTGCTTTAAAATATTTTTAAGGACACTTCAGTTCCAAAGCTTCACCGCAAAACCACAATATTCTTACTTGTAATTTCCCCACCACCACCATTTATGACATTGTGAAGTGGTTTTCATCATTCATGGCTATTTAAGTATATATTCTCAGACAGAAGTGATTTTTAAGTTGACCTTACTTCTTTATTGAGCATAAATCTGTTGGACAGTTTAATTTCACAAAAAGCTACATTTTATTTCAGGTAGCTATGCTGACAGTTCTAAGACAATTTTAACTTCAACATTTCCAGCAAACTGAAGTTTAAGGACAAATAAAACCTATTTCATCAACCTTCTCCTACGGATGAAAGCTTCCCCACACAGCAGTTACTTTGTGCAAGGCTGCACTGTTATTTCAATCTTATTCCACTATTACTTTGATAAAATAAATTTTAAAAAAAAACCCTGAAGTGCTGTGAGATTAGAAAAAGTAGATATGTCTCAGAACAGTTGGAATGAGATCTAACTTGAACCTACACATGCACTGAACTTTTAAGGCCCACAGTGCAGGCTATACTTTAGTTTTCTTCCTTCCTGTAACTCCAATACTCATAATTATTACCATCTAGCATACATGCATTTTAATCCACCTGGATATTCAATAAGCCAACAGCTTACAAAAAGCTAAGCAAGCGTCACAATTATAACCAAAACCTCATGCTATTTCTAGCCATTAAGTTGATACTTTTAGAATGGGATAATTTTTTTGGTATGAATTATAAAAATAATTGCTTCAAGTAGTAAGTCTTGTATCTTACAAGTTGTGTTCAGAGCTTGTTTCTCTCTTCCATTATATTGCTACATGAAGTATTTTTTCCCCAGCAGGGGCCCAAAACCACACAGAAACACACTCACTTGCTGATGCAGACAAGTCAGTGACCTGCAGCCTCTCTAGTCTCAATTTCACATTTGAAACTGAAACGGCTACTCAGATCATCAAGAGACTTTGGTTTTAGTCTAGTTTTTATTTTGAAATTAGTTATTGACTGTAACAATACAATATTAAGTTCCCAAACAAGGATTTTGAGGTTTATAAGTAAATAGGCTGATAAAGAAACCTCATCTCCAATCTGTCAGCTTAGTGCAAGATTATTTCATCCAGTAAAGTAAAGCATCACTAACAGTAGCTTCATCACAGACCTCCCTCCTGTTTCATATGTACAGATACAAATGTATATGAAAAATAAAACTAGGTATACATGTTTTATATAAAATTTATATAAGCTATTACTAAAAAAAAGCACCTATTACCTTTACATAATTATTGGTTATAAACGTACTATTTGGAGCTGAAATATGACCACTCCTTTTCTCCACACATCTATAAATCTAGTTTAAAGTCAGACTGCCAGGTTCGGCAACTAATCGCTTGACAGTTTCCAGGACCCAACAGAGAGGGCAGTCTTCTCAGAAGCCCTTGCAGTCAGGGTTGATGAGCAAGATAAGAAAAATACTGTCAGAAATTTAATTCTATAAGAGCTGTGACTTAAAAACTTACTCAAAAATTATTTACAAAAAAGACGACTTATGGGTTTTTTTCATCTTTATTATAGAGAAAGGACAACCTAACAAACTAAAAATAGAAAAAGAATCAGAAGAGTCTAAGGTGTCAACTGCAGCTTAGCTAATTTTTAGTAGCTTAACATATTGCACATATACCGATAGCTTGCGTTCCTAGCAACACACACTAGAGTCTTTAAAAGGAAGAAAAAAAGAAAAAACAACTCAATACTTGTTTTCACAACCGATTTGCCCCCAAAGCTAGAAAAAACCACAAGGAACCGCATCCCGATTACAAAAAACAACTGCAGCCCCCTCCCAGCTGCTTTCCTCTGTTCCCCACCCCACAGGCCCCGTTACCTCACGAGAATTTTTAGCTTTTCCCCTTGTTAACGAGACGGTACGTTCCGGCTGGGCCCCACCGGGGCAGCACGCACCGAGCTCCCCGCGGGAGCTTTCACCCCTTCCAGCCCCCTCAGCTCGGAGGGGACCCCGGGAGCGGCGGGGCCGGGGGGAGGGACGCACCCGGGCCGGGCTGCCCCCACCGGAGCCCAGGGACACCCCGAACACCACGGACCGGCTCAGAGCCCCTCCCGGGAAAGCAGCAGCTACAAAACAGAAGGAGAAGAACAACAACGCCCTCGCCCGCAGCTGACAGCGGCGGGGCAGGGACTCGCCGGGCCGAGCAGGCCGCCCGCCCGCCCCGCAGATACCGGCGCGGCACCGGCAACGCCACCACTCCCCTGCCGACCGTCTCCCCCGCCGAGGCGACGCACCACCCGGCGGAGGGAGGCCGAAACCGAGGCGGAGGTACCTTGGTGGTGCGGATATGCTCCATAGCGGCGCTCCCTCAGCTGCGGCCGCCGCCCGCTGTGGTACTACTGGGCCGGGGCGGCCGTCACCTAGAAACGCTTCCGGGGCGGGGCGGGGCGGGGCGGCCGCTGGGGCGGGGCAAAGCCGGAGGTGGCTGCCTGCAGCGCCCCCTGGCGGCAGGCGGAGGACAGGACGTCTCCGCCGAGCTGCGAGCAACGCGCATGCGCGGTCCGGGGCGGGGATGCTTGAGGGGCGACGGCGTGAAGTGGCGGGCGGAGGAGGGCGCGGGTCTGTCTGTGTCCCGCAGGGCCCCAGGGGTTCTCTGTGAGATTCGGGGGAGAGGAAGGGGCTGTGGGTGCTGTGCTGGGGGCCGCGGAGCTCAGTGGTGGCCGTGAAGCCTTGCCTGGCAGGCAGGCCTGAGGAGAGAGAGGTTCTGGGCGCCGCGGCGGGGTGACAGTAGGTGTGTGGAAAAGAAGAACCGTTCCCTGGTTACCCAGGCCTCTGTTCGTGGTGTGGAGAGTTTTGGTCTTTTAGAGTCTCAAGAATGTGGAAATTCCTGGAAGATGGTCTTTTTTGTTGTAGTATCACAGAATCACAGAGGGGTTGAGGTGGGAAGAAACTTCTGGAGGTATCTAGTCCAAACCCCCCCGCTTGAGCAGGGCCATCCAGAGCCAGTTGCCCAGGGCCATGTCCAGGAAGCTTTTGAATATTGCCAAGGATGGAGACTCCACCACCTTTCTGGACAACCTGTTAAGTGCTCGGTCACCCTCACAGGGAAAAAGTGCTTTCTGGTGTTCACACGGAGCCTCCTGTGTACAAGAACAAATTCACAAGCTGCACAGTGCAGTTGACTCATCCATGTCATAGTTGTGTGGGTGCTAGTGCATGAGATCTTGCATGTGCTGCACAGTAGTTGAAAGACACGATAAAACTTAGCCTAAAGGTTGCAGAATGGGCTAGCAAGAAACAGTCTTGCTGTTTTCATTATCTAAATTAGAAACAAATCAGTAGGACAGTTTTTATACAAAATTAACCTCTTTTACTAGCACAGAGACTTCATGATCTTGAAGTTTTTGAGCGGTGACATATATAGACTGTCACAAGTTATTAAAATCATACTAGGAAAGCATCACTCTTTCCTTGACAGGTCCCCTTTTCCTGTTATGCCAATATATCTTGTCACTTCATGGCCTATCAGATCAGAAGAGCTTGTTGACAAATGACTCTATGGAAGTCACTCTATACATGCCATCTAACATTTCACAGTTTGGGGCTTTCATTTTTTTAAGATGTTCAAAGATAGGCATGTGCATGCAATATATAAGTAAACATGGACTAAGCATCACAAATTACATTTAACTATATGCCTGAAGCTCTGCCTTGTGTAAAGGACAACTACCCAGTCACCCATAAATAATCTCAAAAATCTTTTCGGTAAATAATATCCATTGGCCACCCACAGTCTTCAGCAGTCACAGCACTGAGCAGCAGAACGTAGAGGTTTTTGCATTGTTTGGGGTGCTTTGAGAAACTCTGGAGGTAATCATATAAAACCTTTTGTAGGAGTGATTCATCTAGACTATCAGGTATATTTAAAAGTATAGTAATGCCTTTTCCCGAGCAAACGTGGCGTGTGGGATACTCTGAAAAGCTCCCCTGCATTTCAACAGTGGCTTCTTACAGTTCCCCGGTTTTATACGAGAGACGTGTCGTGATCCAGCGACCAGACGGAGCAGGGCTGGAACCATTCACGCAGCTTCACGCCGCGCCCTGTGGCGTACGTGTGCGTGAAGTAGAGCCTGGTAGGGAAAACACGAGGGGTAATTTGTGCAGTAAATGCGGGCAGTAATTAGTAATTGAGTTCGCGAGATTCAGGTGCTGTAGTTTGTGCGACAGTGTTAAAAAACGATGGGTCCTTGGAGAGGCAGGGGAGAACCTCGTGCTGGCTGCGAGCCCAGGCTCAACCTGAAATTAAGCGGGTTTTGGGGTTTTCACGGAATTCGAGTAGGATTTTGAGCCGGTTTCCTGCTTCCAGGCCGGTCACCTGGAGGTAACCTTTGAGGTATCGACAGCCGAGGGCAGCCCCAGCAGCCGGGGCAACGGCTGCCGAACCCGGTTTCGGGACCAGCGGGGCAGGGATCACAAAAGCCCTTCAGAAATCGGTTGCCGGTTTCAACACGGGCGAGGCGCGGACCTTGGGGGAGGCTGCCTCCCGCCGGCTGTCTTGCCGGGAAAGCATCTCCCTGATCTTCGCCTCTTAGGCCCGGAGCCCGGCTCCGGGGGCCGCTGCCGCCCCGCGCGTTGCTGTCGCTTTAAGGGCCGGCGGGCGGCGCGGCACCGCCGTCGTCCCGTGGTGCGTTGCGGCGGGCGCGCGTAGGGAGCGTGGCCGGTGCCCGCGCGCTCGCTGCCGCCGCTGCCGGGTTCGAAGTTGGCGCCAGCAGCCATGAGGCTCTGAGGGGGCCGCAGCCGCCCACTCCTCGGGAGGCCGC
>NW_010972787.1:3788232-3829922 GCF_000737465.1 Haliaeetus leucocephalus
CCGGCCGGCACACGCGTGTCTGTGTGTGAGTGAGCGAGTGCCGGGGTCGGGTAGCGCGGAGGAAGCGCAGGCCCCGGGCTGCGTGTCTCGGCGGCTCCGCTGTTGCCCCCGGAGGGTCCCGGAGCTCCGGCACCCTCGGCTGGAAGGGCCCTCGGTGCGCGGGTGAACCGGCTTCACCGTGTCTGCCCCGGCGCGCAGGGGGCGGCGGTGTCCCCTACCTGCCTGGCGGCCGGGTCCCTAAATATGGACGTAGGGATCAACCTGTTCAGCAGCGGATAAGGGAGGTGCGCTTCTAGTTTTGCTTTATTTTGGTTTTGTCGGAGCGAAGTGTCTCCCTTCACGGTGGTCTCCAACGTTCTGAACGCAGAATGTGAATCGTAGCCGTATCTAGGTTTCAGCAGTCAGCCTGAGCTTGTGTGTGCGGCATGGAGCTCGTTGATGTCAAAGCCCAAACGTTTTATGTTCAAATGTGAAATTTCTTCCCCCCACCCCCCCCGAAATTGGGTGCAACCTTATCCTTTCTGAAACAGATAACTGCGTATTTGGTGTATATTGTCTTGGAGTAAAAGGAGAACTTTGCTGTGCTTTGACGTGCATGTGACATACAGCAGGCTCTG
The DNA here is from genome assembly GCF_000737465.1 of Haliaeetus leucocephalus. Classification (NCBI taxonomy): domain Eukaryota; kingdom Metazoa; phylum Chordata; class Aves; order Accipitriformes; family Accipitridae; genus Haliaeetus; species Haliaeetus leucocephalus. The sequence goes on from NW_010972787.1 coordinate 3,788,850, forward strand.
TACTAAAGGCATTATTAGTAATTAGGTTTCTCAGGATAGTAGGTAGATCTTTGTTGTTGCTGAGGTTTTTTTTTTTTCCTTTTTTCTTTCTTTGCACACAACTATACTAGCAGAGATTGTTTTTTTCTGACCTGCTTGCTGTTATGCCTCCGTTTGAAGATTAGGGCTGGTGTAGTGCAGCTTTGTGTCAGAGTTTTTCCCTAATATGATCAGGCAAAACTGATCACTGCATTGTAAGCTAAATGGGAAGCATGAGCTACTCAAGGGAACTTCACCTGAAGTAGATATATTTGAAAATACTTGTCTGTCAGAATGGTCAGGAATTAGCAGTGTGAGGGGAAGGGAACAGAAAATCTAGATCTGAAAGAGTATCTCTATATTAAATGGCAGTATTGCTTTTTGGAAGCCTATATGAAAGGGAACAAGTTTTTTGAGTGTCTTCTAATACTCTTAATTTTGTGGTCGTGACAGATTGATGACATTCATGTGTTACCTGTACTTAGGCTTTTTGGTTAGGTGGTTTTTGGGGGGGGGGTTGGGGGTTTGTTTTGGTTTTTTACCCCTACAGCAAAGCTTATATGGAGTTGGTAAAGCACTTAAGTTTCTTTTACTTCATGCCTGTTTAATGCAGGTTTCCTGTGATTAAAATGAGCAAGTTAAAATAATTGTTTATTCAAAAACATTCTTTTAAATGTACTGCCTGAAACAAGGGAAACTCTTGTCTTTTTGATCAGCACTTGTTAAAAATGGCCTATTGATCTTAAATGTTTTTGTGTTGGTTTTTTTTCCATTCTAGCTGGCTTTTTAATCTCTTAAAAATAATAAGTAAAAACTTAACAGGTGCTAATTAATAGCAGTATGGTACTCTGTGTTTTTATTCACGTATTTATGCTTACAAGCAGGACGAGCCTTCAGGGCTATTGGTCAAGGAGTATCACAGAGAAAGAGGCCTTTTTACTGCTGGATGATTGGAGAAAGAATCTTGAGCGTCCCTATGGGATGGTTTTCTTGAGAACATGTTTGAGACTATAAGAAGAAGCTGTTCTTCTGAGCTGGGTCTAAGACAGTATTGTCAGCTGTTGGGAGAAAAGGGGCTTTATTGTGTAATCCAAGCACAAGTATTATTCATCATTGTGAGCAAAGATTATATTCTGGTGGCCCAAAGCCTATGTGATATGTCAGCCTACCTAATTCCTGCATTGCACCAATATCCATTCAGGCACTTAATGCTCTTTCTTTTTGTCAATCGATGTTCTCTATAGTATGCTTTAGCCAGGTGCGATGCTTTGTTCTAGTTCTAAAATTAGAGTTAAGACCTGACTTCAGTGACCTGAGCTCCTCTTCCTTCCATCTGTGGGGAGCAGATAGTCCTTCTGGCACATGCTTTCTCCTCTTGGTGGGAACACTGCCATTGCTTTATTTCTACACTTTGGTTTCTTTCTATAGTAAAAAACAAAATGTCACTTTGTTTTACTTGGGGTTTGGGGGCTTTTGTCCTATTGTGCTGAATTGCATATTTTGTACCTTACCTTTCTTCTACTGGAATGCTGAAACAAAAGATTTTGGAGAAGAGTCATCTTTGTACTGGGAAAAGATGAGAAACACAAACTCTTGACTAGTGAGAGAAGCACCATGTTGTATGTTTAAGTTTACAAGCAGTTAGGTCGTGGTGGTGTAGTTTGGTATGTTGAAATTTTGGGAGTAAAGAAAGCTGAAATGCTTTGGCTCCTGTGGAGTTGGACAATTAGTGGGCCTGTGTCCTTCTAAACTTCTTGGCCACTCTGCTTCCTGAATTACTTCTTTAAAAATAACTCACACCTAGATTTTTGAACTTGCAACCACGTTTTGCTGGGCTTGCCGCAATCAGTTTTGTAGATATTTTGTTAACTCTGAAGTCTAAATTGCATTTTGTTTCAGTGCTACTGTTGTGCTTATGCAAAATGTTGTTTAAGTTAGAGAAAACTTACCTAGTTTCTAAAAAGGCTCACAAATGGGAGCAGGAAGTTACTACAAATAAATATTCACCTGATCTTTTGTCAGTTTAAGAACAAAGTTTTTAAAATTGTAGACTCATCTGGCTGCTAGTACCTGTATTTTCATTGGTCAGAGATAATCATGATTATTGTATTTCCCCCATGTTTTGTACAGTAACTTAATGCTTTCTTTGTGAAATGCAAAGTTTGTTCTCTATTTACCATGAAACTTCTAAAATGTGTAGTTACCCAAAATAAACAAAAGGCTTAATTTTACTGGTGATGACTGACTGATCCCTGATTCTCTCCTTCCTTTCTCTTCCCCTTCATCTGTGAAAACAGCTGTGGAAGTTTATTTCTGTAACTTTCTGACAAGTATGCAGTCATAAAAGAAAATATGGTAGGCATGGGTCCTCTGTGGTTTGCACTTGTGGGGAAGGTTAGAAAATGAATTCATGCATCAGTGTGCTTTGGTGGTAAGACAGGGCAAAGTTGTGCTGTTGATGTGATTGGTTGTGCATCTCTGCTTATCACTTTAGATTGGAATAAAGTAACATTGGTTAAGGCTTCTGGTCAGAGTTATCTAACTGGGCTTGTAACCTGCTTTGAAAAGATGTTGCAAGTTTGTTGTCATCTTCCTGCTGCCTATAGCATTTATTCTCCCATTTCAGTATTCAGGGACAATAATTAGGCAGAACTAATGAGGTGTTCTGACAGAAAAAAGTTCAAATTTCCCACTGGTCTGGCAAGATGTATCAGCTCAGCAAGGAGTTAAACAAATGCTGGAGTTGGTGTCAGGGAAGCAGTGGGAGTTATGGAGCTGTAGAAGGAAAGACGGAGATGGGCTTCCTCTTTCTCTTTGGTGGTAGTGAGCTTGGACTTAGTCTTGTCCAGCTGCATTGTGTGTGGTTTGGGAAAATGAATGATGGCATGGGAAAGAAACAAATAAGGGGTGGTGGAGGATTTTTTTATTTTGAAAATAATTATTGCTAATAGTCTTATTTTGTAATAGCTCAACAGGAGGACTTAATTTTGGAACTCTGGGCTCTTCCACTGCTACAGCAACTACATCAGCTCCTTCAGTGGGCTTTGGGAGTGGACTTTTTGGATCAAAATCAACAACTGGCTTTACACTAGGAGGCACCAGTACAGGTAGAAAAAATGCTTGTACAGCAGAAATTTGAATCAACAGTGAAGAAATATATCATGTACACAAAATCTGGTTCATCATAACATGCTTACTTTTTTTTACAGTAGTTCTGTAGCTCGGAATATTACTTACCTAGTTTTGTAAAAAGGCTTCACTGAACAGTTTAAAAGTCATTCATTGAGAATTATGCAGTACCAATGCTGTAGAAACAAATGCAGTTACCAGAAAACTGTGCCTGGGCCTGTGTGTAAATTGTTCCATAATTTGAATGCTGATGTTTTCTAGAAATCTAACTCTTCATCTTGGATGCTCAAAATTATGATTTAAGATTGAGGTATATTTTGATCTGACAAATATTTAAAAACATTGTGAGATCATTGTTTGTAATGTGGTGTTTGTAATCCTGCAGTAGTAAACATTTCTGATTTTGTTGTTTGCATTTTTTTTAACATTAGCAATATGCGTGAAGAAATTTATTAATATTTTCTTAGGTCTCTAATTCAGCCTATGAACATATTCTTATAGGAATATTGGAGTGCAAAAGAATAAAACTTTCTGACTGGAGGTATTTTTTTTAGCCATCGGTGTACACTTGTATGAGTAGATGGTGAAGGTTCTAAGAACCAATCTACTAGAAATAAATTGAACAGCAGACTGAAAGCCTTTATTACTGTGTTTGGCTACATTGGGGTAATTTTCTTTTAGCTCTTAATGATTCTTTTGATCTTCTAATCAGATGTTTTTTAAAATATGAAATGGCATAGCACTGTGTTCAAAATAATCTCTTTAAGTTACCAGTGGGGCAGAAACCCTAAACGAAGACACAGGATTGTACAAAGAATTTGGACTCTATAATCCTCTTCATTATACTGTAAATCTGCTGGTTTATATGCTAATGTTATGTACTGCCACATGGCTAAAAAAAATACTTGATAGAATGACTAGTTTCCATATTTTTGTTTACCTTCATTTGTTTGAAATTTCAAACAATTTGCTGTACTGATGCGTTAATATCGGCCTCACTGCTAGCAGATTCTTATAAAGAAAAATGATGGGTTTTGATGTCAGTTATGCTTTGATTTGTGCTGTTGGTGCTTACAAATACTGTTTTCTATGTCAGTGTTGTTTTGCTTTCTACATACTACAGAAAAAGCTTGTATAATAGTCTACATGTTGTCTCAATGTTGCACTACTTCAGTGTTTTGTTTCATGTTTTTTACTATCATAACTGCTCTGTGGTCTTCAGTTACTATTCTTACTCTGTTTGTTTGTTTTCATTCTTAAAGCAGGAACAGCATCAACTATTGCTACAGGACTGACGCTAGGTAAGGACCTCATTTGGATTTTAATGTTACACAGGCAAAAAAAAATACAGATAGATTCTTGTAATGTAGTAAGTTAGTGGTCATATGTGAGCTTTTTCCCCCGTTACTAATTGCAGTCTGCTTTGCAGCCCAGATGTTAAGGCTGCAAACTAGAGTGGAGCCCTGCAGTTCTGGGCACTGTTACTTGTTGTTAAAGGATTATTCCGTTCCTGTACAACAGTGACAGTGGTCACAGTGAAAAGTTAGACTTTGTATTTATGTCTCCCTAATGAGTTTCATCCTTCGGCAGAGAGGAGGTGGAATACGTTACCAAAGAGTTCTTCATACGGAATTTCTTGTTCTAATGAACTTTGTGTGAACAGGTCTGTTTGGTAATTGCCTCTTTTAGAAGAATAAAGAGGGTTGAACAGGGAATGGACATTGGGAATGTTTTACTTTTGTTTCTCTGATGCATCTTTAGTTACTATTTTTTAGCTGTCATTACAAATACAGGAATATGTGGGTAGTTGTGGGGTTTGGTTTTTTTCTTTTTAAACACCAGCAACTGATATCTGAGGAGAAACATGAGCTTGATTATCACAAATGTTGGGGATGGGGGTGGTGCTACAAGATAGACTGCAGTCCAAGAACTTTGGAAGCCATACTGTGAATAGATAGGAAAAAATAGTGTTGGATAAAGAAGAAAATGAAATGGGCAGAAGGGAGGACCAGCAGCTAACCGAGAACAGATTGTGTGATGCATAATCACACGTGGCAGTCAGTACTATGCAGATGAACATTAGTTCTTTTCAATAGCTGAATGAAATTATGTCATCCAAAACAGACAGACAGCAGTTACTGAGAATACCAAGTATGTGTTTCTTATGCGTGCTGTTTTGGTTTGTGTACGTATATGCATATTCCTCCTTTACTTTGAAAGGTGGATTCTAGAACGTAAAATGTATTCTTACCATGAAAACAGCAGGAAGTGAAAGCTTTATTTGCTTTACTTTAAAAGTGTTCAAAAGGAAAGTTTGAAGGAGTAACATTTCAACATACTTGTTTACAAATTGAAAGGACATGGTGCATTCATTTTGGTATGCACATCCAATTGAGAATTTTTAGTCTATATTTTGGGCAGTATTGTTTATAGCTCCATTTGCCAATATTTGGTTCATCTATTAGATGCTCTTGTGGAAGCCTTTTTTTTTTTTACCGTTTTTTTGGATTACCACTAGATATAATTGCCAGTCCATGATTAAAGCCCATTGGATCACTAGGAATTCTGGAGTGAAAATGCCTGTGGAATTAATGTAATTGAAATTTATCAGAAGGTGCTATGGGGATATTTTACTTGATGCAAATGATCTTGCATGCCATGGTGCTCATGATGCTTAAATGGGAACAGTTCAGAAAATAAGGTGAATTGAACATTCGTTCTCAAACAGAATGTTCTAAGAGTGATAATTGTTTTTGGGTTTCTTTTAGGCACGCCTGCCACCACATCAGCAGCTACCACAGGCTTTAGTTTAGGTTTCAACAAACCTGCAGGTTCGGCCACGCCATTTGCTTTACCTGTTACTTCTACCTCAGCAGGTGGCCTATCATTATCATCTGCTCTTACATCAACTCCTGCAGCAGGTAGGAAAATGTTTAGGGGTTTTGTTTAGCTTTTTTTTTCTAAACAATAGAACTTTATGTAAAACAGTTCTACAGTCTATATTTTTCTAGTATTTACATAATTTTGTGTTAGTTCAATAAGAAGGTTCATTGGACTTCTAGTTCTAAATTTGGGTACTCTAATACAGATAGATCTATGGGCAGTATACCATGTGATATAGGCAGTGTATAATCTAAGTCATTGGAAGTGTAGTGAGAGCTGATTTGTCACGTAAAGTCATTATTTTTATTACTGTTAACCCCACTGAAGGTTGAAAGCTTCCTACTTGCGCAGCTGAAAGGTTTGGAAAATGTCTACCTTCTGTAGATGGCCTGAAATGGTTTAACTAATAGTGGAAACAAGGTCTTTTCCAGTGTAGTTCTCATACTGGTGCATTGCCATCATATTTAACTCAGCTAAACTGCACCATGCATGATGATAATTAACACTGGAGTTCATTTCTCTTAACCTTAGGAGTCTGTATTTGAGCTGAGCTCTCTGTGCCCTCTGTGCTCTGTCCCATTATGCCTATGGTCTTTCTCTACTCAATTCTTCCCTATCCTACCAAAAGCTGGGATGCTTACTTCTAGAAGGCGGCTCAAACTACCAAGGAAATGTTCTTGTATCATCTGTCTTGTATAAAATATTTTGATTTTTACCCTAAAGCATTAACATTTCAGCATTCTAATATATAAAGTCAGTAGCACTTGTTAGATCCTTTATGCTGTAAAATAAATTCTTTGCCAGGTTCTGGATTCTCTAGTGTTCTGGGGGACTCAAAAATTCTATATAGTTGCAGGTAAATATGGACTAATCAGGATTTGATACTGTAGAACAAAATAACATATAATTCAAAAGACTCTATGGCTTTGTTTGGAAAATCTGCAGGAAATAAAAACAACAATTGAGTTTATTATTCAGTTATGATAAAGATGCTGTTCAAACCTTTCAGTTATTTCAGATTGTCTATGGATGTGTTTGAGTGCAGTGCCTGCATGAAGCTGGTTTGCTTTCTCTGCAGGAACTACTGGCTTTACGTTAAATTTGGGTGGCACAACTGCACCAACTACAACTGCTTCCACAGGCCTTTCCTTAGGAGGAGCCTTAGCAGGTTTAGGAGGTTCACTCTTCCAGAATACAAGCACAGCAGCAACAGGTGAAAGTTATTTTAATTTTTTTCCTCCTGTCTCAAAACATTGAAATTTAGTGTGCAATTGTATAAATTCATAGTGTAAGATTTAGTTTATATAAAATCTTAACACTGTGAAAGTGTAATTTTTAACAGTGTTACAGTTAAGAACAGTGTTGCTATCCATGGGCAATAAAATGAAATCTGAAATCATTGGCTTTTTTCTCTTTCGCTTGTACTTAACACTTTTGTAAAATGAGAACGTAAGGAAATCTTTGTCATCGCCATAATAGCCTCAAGGAAGTTGATCATAAATGGGAGAGGGCAATGATATATAAGTATCTCCTTTAACTGTGGAGAAGTTTGGAGCTCCTTATTTTGGTGGGTTTTGGTCTGAATAAAATCTTTAAATGTTAGTATTGTCATTTTGTGGCTTCTCTGTCTTTTTCAGCTCTAGAGGAAAAATTTGTGCTGTGTTGTAGTCTTGGTAACACTGCTCTTAAACTCTAAATGAAACAGATACTTAAGAGGCTGATGATAAGTTAGCTATCAAATTAGCTACCTAGTAATGTCAAGAAATTACATAAAACACTTGCATACAGTTGTGTGAAACTTCATGCAGTCTGTTTTCTTCTCTGTTTATTTTGCATATTTTTTTAATCCAAATGTAGTAAATGGACACTGAAACTGCAAACAGGATTATCTGTGCTTTTAGTTTAAAATAAGTTTTAATTATCAGCATTTTAAGTGCAGAAATTCTTTTTGGGTTTCTTGTAGGACTTGGGCAGAATGCTTTGAGTTTGACTCTGGGAACAACTGCGGCTCCTTCAACTACTGCCAATGAAGGTCTTGGTGGCATTGATTTTAGTAGTTCTTCAGACAAAAAGAGTAAGTTTGTCTTAAAACATTCATAATTTTCTTTTTATTGAGAAAATTATCAGAGCACTACAGCAAAGACAGTATTGCATCATGTGGAATTGAAGCTGACGACTTGAACTTTTTTGGTTTTTCCCCTCCCCTCTTACAAGGCATTTCAGTTAATTTCATTCTTGGATATTGTGCTTGTATAGAAGAACAAGATTTTGGTTGCAAATGGAATGGAATGTAAATTTATTTAAAATAAGTATAAGCCAATATCATACTTGAGACCAGGATAGAAACCCTTTAGCCTTTTGGGAATGAAGACCCATAGGGTTGTTTGCTGAAAAACCATGGCAGATTTCTGAACAGCTGTATGTCAAATAGCCAGTAGAGGGGGGAGTAGAGCTATGTTTAAGTAATGCATTGCAAATATGAGAAGTACTCTTTTGAAACCAGCTTTCTCCAACTGTAACGGATCTTAAATCTGGTTTGTTTTTTCTAAAGGCTGCACAATAAAAATATCCTATTTTTAGCTGTTATTCTTCAAGGCTGTATTTCTGGTGGTGCATAGTTCTATCTGATACACTGTGTCAGGTCGTTAAAACCAGTTATAAAAACTTTACCTCTGTTGTAGCTTTGAAGTACTTCAGTAAGGGAATACTGAGCATTGATATATGGACACTTATTAATTTGTCTTGCTTTTATACTTTCAGAGTAAGCTTAACTAAAGCTGATTCTAAAATGTGCATTTCCTCTGGGAAATCAATACTTTTTAATTTAATCTCTTGATTCCATTCAGGAACCAAATTTTAAATTAGGTATACCAATAGCTAAAAGAGAAGGAAATATAGAAACTCTGTGAAACCATCTTTACAGACTAACACAAGTTGTGTAGGCATACTTCATACTTGTAGAAGAGATAGCATATTGACTGTCCAAACAAGTGCTCTGCATGATGTTGATTTTTTTTTTTTAGTTTACTGAAACTGGGAGTAATGAAACAGCTCAAATTCCTAGGTTCTTATGGGATTTCCATTACTATAATATTAGGATATCACAACACTTCTATAATATACAAGTATCTTAAAATGAGGACCAGAGAACCACAGATTCAAAATCTACTTCAGTCTGACATTTCAGCATTGTTTTGCCCAGCTGTTAGGGTGGAAACTTGATGAGTACCTGAATTCCCTATATGTTGCATAGTGGAACTGGGTGAGTTGAACTATTGCTGTCAGGATGATAAGCAGAGAGACCCCTTAGCTAAGTAGTGGGAAATGTTGAAGGAGACTGGGTTTTGAGGTTTGTTCCACCCACCCCCCCCAATTTAGGTTTTAATTTAGGAGTGTTTCCTGTAATGGATAGTGCTGGTTTAAGCAGCCCTGACAAATATCCCTACCTGTGTGCTGCTACTCAATTCTGTCAGTACAATTGTTTATACTACTATATGAGGAACTGAGTTAAGGTTTGAGGGTGGTGGTTTTATGGTTTTGTGGTTTTTATTTCTTTTTGCTCCTGAAGAAAAGGGAGGAGGAGATGTGGATACCAAAGAAAAGTGCCCTAGGAATCTCAGGACAGATAGGGACTAGCACCTGTGTTCTCTCTTCTGGAATTGGTTATAAAAGCTTTTCCTTCTGCAGACTGACTGTCTACGGCTGCAGGAAAAGAAGCTGTTCTACATATTTTCCTCATGTATTACTAAAAAGAATATAAAAAAAATAAATCTAAAAACTAGAGCACTCACTTGCCCAGAAAGTAGCAAAATCTGATTTCGAATCTGTATCTTCTACTTTGTAAGTATTGTTCTGATGTACAGCAAAAAAAAAGAAAAGCGGCCAGAGAGAGAAAGCAATGTAAACTTAGTTTTCTGCCTAATCTTTAGGTTATCAGCAGAGAAAGGGGTCCTAAATTTTGGGGTTTATCCTTTTTTTTTTTTTTTTTTTTTTTTTCAATTTTGTGTAGATTTTTTTTTTCCCCTTAGCAAAAGGCATAGGGAATGGTGAGACTCCATGCTCTCTAATGTACTGGGTGACAGAGTCTGCAGAAAACTTAAGCAGATGTTGCTTCTAAAAGTAGTAGCTTTTCCTGGCAGGAGCACTGGCTTGTGCAGCTTAAAATGTTTGTGGCACTAGCATTAGCTGCATAGCTACTTTCTGCCTTGGTGGCACTGAGAGGAAAGTGAGAATGTGAACTGCATCCAGCTGAAGATGATGAAGCCCGCTGCTTGGGCTTTCTGAGTAAGTGTTATTTCTAGCAGACTGCTACGGCATGGGATGCAATTACTGCCCCTGGCCATGAGTAGAAATAGTCATGGCCTGTGTTGTGCACAATATTGTTTTCAGCTCCATTCTATTACTCAGGCATTTGGCATCTTGATCTACAGATGTGTAGTTCAAGCAGTAACATCTTCAATTCTGTAAAACCTCACTCATTACAGGACTTGCTGCAATAGCAGAATTCTCAGGGAAGTCCAATGGGCAAACCTTCATTACCTTCGTATTTGAGAGGAGACTGCTATTGCTGAATTTAAACACCTGCATGTTTTGTGAGTGCAGGTTTAAGTGAGTTGTGGTTGCACAAGCTGGAAGAGATTTCTTATGCAACTGCAGTTGTTTATGCATTTGTAGTGACTTGTATAGTGACACAAGATGTTTTGCATTACTCTGTGTCAGGAAATTAGCACCTCAACTGTTGAACCATTGGTCTTGAAAAGATATTTATCTGTTAAGGAGGAGTAAATTAAAACCTTTCTTTTGTGGCTACCCTAGTCTGTTCCTCTTATCAAGAGAAATCAAGCAGGTTCTGGTCATTAGTTCTTCCCTAAAATCTCATTAAGGTTGTTTTGTTCTTCAAAGCTTTATTTCTGACCTACAGTTTTTATTTTCTAGGTGACAAAACAGGAACAAGACCAGAGTAAGTGTCAGATTTTCTTTGCATTTCATGTCTTATTAGAAAACAGCTAAACTAAATGTAGTGGCTTTTCTACTACTTCGATCTTGAAAAAGGCATAAATGTAAATAACCAACTTTTGCAATATGGCCAATTTAGTAATGGTGGTTCATAATTTTGAACATCGCAATTTTCCCATCAAATGCAATACCTACACCTTATCTGGCATCTGCTATGGGCTGATCATGTGGTCTGAAAAGTGGTTTCTGCAAATCTGTACAATGCTTACACCGCCAGCTTGGACCCTGGCATAGTATCTGTGTGCATTAATCCAAATCATTCCTAGTTGCAGCATACATGCAATGGGTGCAAAACTGTGTAATCAGTCACTTGAACGTTTTCATGATATTTAGTAGTAACACAAAAATGTTTGGCAGTATTAAAGCGCCATCTAAACATGTGTTGTCTCTTGTAGAGATAGCAAAGCACTGAAGGATGAAAATCTACCTCCAGTAATCTGTCAAGATGTAGAAAATCTACAGTAAGTAGTAGTTTTCTTATTTATGATAGTTTGATTAGCTAAAGTGTTGTATGCTGTCAATGCTCTGTGACAAAAACACCCTGCTGCAGGCTGCATGCAGTGTAACTCACTGGCCTGAGGCCTTTCTGTAGGTTAACCTTGGGAACAGAGTGGACAGACAGTTCTAGTAGCTGAAGTCTTAGGCTGTTCTTTTTCAGCCTAGCTTTTCCATGCATTTACACAAATGGGCATGCCCAACGAATATGCTCTTAGAATCTAATCCATCTCTCCCTGGGCGTATTAAGCCTGTTGCACATGCATGGTAAGTATTGAACCTTATGTCCATATTGCATGTGCATTGTGGATCTCGTATAGAATAGAGGACCACAAAAGAACCTTTCCTCAGGCAGGAAGGAGGTGGGTTGTAGACTAGTCAAAGAGATTGCATGTCACTGTATTTATGAGTTCATAGTAGTAATCACTTTTACATAGATGCTATATATTATTATTATGTATATAAAATAATTGATAGATATCTTAGTTTGTCAGGGTTCAGCATAAAATGCTTGAACACTTGCTATTGAAGTTTAGGGGGGCTTGGGGTCGTTTGTCTTTTGGTTTTTGTGGTTTTTTTTTTTTTTTACAGTATTAGCATGCTAGGAGTTAAATTACTGTATAGCATAGTATTATCTTTACTGTTCATTACTTAATTTTGGAAAAATTAATTTAATAGCTATTGAAATAATGTGACTGAGAGGTAAACACTTGGGTGCTTCAGATACAATATATTATATTTCTTTCTTCCCCGCCCCCTTCTTTTTCCCTTCCCCAGGAAATTTGTGAAAGAACAAAAACAAGTTCAGGAAGAAATTAGTAGAATGTCCTCTAAAGCAATGCTTAAAGTACAAGAAGACATTAAAGCTTTGAAACAACTTCTGTCTGTAGTTGCCAGTGGATTACAGAGAAACACTCTTAATATTGACAAGCTGAAAGTAGAAACTGCACAGGTATAATTGAATATAAATTTTGTTATATAGAGTTTGTATGTTGATTATTTCATATAGGATAACTAACCTTCTTTATCAGTCAAGTTAACAACTGTCCAAACTAAAACAGTTGTAAACAAAATGAAACATTGAATCCCTTCTCATGTATTTGAAGTTAGGGGGGGAGACTGAAATCTGTGATGTCAGTATTTTCAGATAAGTACAACAGCAATAAAATTACTTTTATTTGGGAACGCACTCCTACACGGTGCAGGCATCAGAAGGGAATGTGTGCCTGCTTTAGTTCAGTTTCAGTTATATATTCAGCTGCTAGTGAAGACATATTTGTAACAACATGCTGGACTCTGGAGCAGCAGAAATGCAAGTATGTTTTCTTCTGATGACTTTTAAAAAAAAAAAAAAAAAAAAAAACCCACAAACAAAAAAACCCAACAAAAAACCAGTCCATAGCATTTCAGGGACCAAAATATCTTAACTAGCACTACTATTGATTTAGTGAACTTGAATCACAACTCTGTCCACCAGTCTGCATCTTAACTGTGCAACCAGTTTGAGCTCAAGTTTTGATGCAAGTACTTTTCAAGTTAAGTTCTGTACCACTTTATGTTTCATCTGGCATGTCAAGGCTGCTTGCTACATAAATAAGTGTATTTTATTCTAAAGTAAAAATCTTGATGTTTTTTCTGTATCTTGTGATACCAAAAGGAAATACTCTGTAGTTGTACCTTGCCAACAGTTTTCTGTGAAAACAAAAACTTGTTACTGATGTTCTCATATTTCTGCAAATGATGCAGTTGAGAACAATTGCAAAACCAGGCACTGAGAAATTCTTAATGGTGGAGTTATTAGAAAGTATTAAACAGAAGTATGTGCTGTAATTATCATGCATAAAAAGATCATTTCCATAGAAAGAGAGGCATTTTTTTGAACTAGTTAATCTTTTTTTTAAAAGGTGAAATAACCCTTTTTGTTCTATTCTTCTCTTTTAGGTGTGTTACTTCCTTGCACTTGACTGTTGCTTTTTTTCCCCTAGTCTTCAATCGTAACAGGATTTCTGAAGTACAGTACAAATTAGATCTTACCTCTGACAGTTCAGTGCAGTATTTTCTCAACTTCTGAGAGCTGTGTGCTTTCAGTATGTGTTGTTGTTTGTCCCTCCCCAAACTCCTGCTGGTATTTGCATTTCTCCGAGGCAGTCTATTCTGGCAGTCTATTCTCTGAAGAATTTCTGGTCAGATTCTATGATGGTGTTAAGTATATGAAGAAAGTGTTTTATGTGAATGAACCGTAGAGTTGTAGCTGTTTTTTCTTTTTGAATGCTTCATACAGAACCTTATCTTTTATTAATTTTCCCTATTTATTTAGGAGCTAAAGAATGCAGAAATAGCTTTACGAACACAGAAAACTCCTCCTGGTCTCCAGCATGAAAATACAGCCCCAGCAGAGTGAGTTACTGTTATTCATAAAAAATAGTCAATAATATGACTTGGAGAAGAGAAGACTCCAGGGAGACCTTACTGCAGCCTTTCAGTACTTAAAAGGGGCTTATAAGGAAGATGGGGAGAAACTTTTTAGTAGGGCCTGTAGCAAATAGGACAAGGGATAATGATTTTAAACTGAAAGAGTAGATTCAGGCTAGATATAAGGAAGAAATCTTTTACGATGAGGGTGGTGAAACACTGGACCAAGTTGCCCAGAGAGGTAGATGCCCTATCCCTGGTAACATTAAAGATCAGGTTGGATGGGGCTCTGAGCAGCTTGATCTAGTTAAAGATGCCCCTGCTTATTGCAGGGGGGGGTGGACTAGATGACCTTAAATGTTCCTTCCAATGCAAACTATTTTATGATTCTATGGACTTCATAATATGAATTTTTTTTCTGCTTCTTGTAGCATTTGTACTGAATGCTTCATAGAATCAGTGTTTTATTTTTACACTTAATTTATCTTTATCTCATAGACATGAGAAATACAGTCTTTACTCTCCACAAGTAGAGGGACATCAAGAATGTCATAGAACATAACTGTTGCAATTAATTAAATGAAAATTGGGAGCTAATACAGATGAGATTAAAAAAAATAGGGGCAGACTAGTGAAGTTTAATCATATGATTTCATTGTTTTACTCCTATAGCTACTTCAGAATCTTGGTTGAGCAGTTTGAAGTACAGCTGCAGCAATACAGGCAACAAATAGAAGAGCTAGAAAATCATCTTGCTACTCAAGCAAATAATTCACACATAACTCCACAAGGTAAATGTTTCAATTTCAATGTTTCATACATAAAAATTAAAAAATCTTATAGCTATAAGAAAAACTTAGTATTTAATCTCCTCCTTTGTTGTTATTGGCTTTTCTTGTTTAATATACGGAAATAAGTGTTCAGATAGATTCTGCAGTTGTTCAATGTAAAGATTTGGAATTAAAGGTTAAATTCATAAAGGTTCTTGTGCTTTTTAAGATGGATCCAGTTCCTGAGGTGCAATTTGTAAGCCTAGTTTGTTTTTGACTGCGGCTGCATCCATCTCCTTCCATTGAGCATCTAGCTCATATAAGGCTGATGTCTGGTACCTTCTGTCTTGCACTGGGCTGTGTGACCAGACAAACACGGGTGTCTGCTCTGCCAGCTCCAAATCAAAATGGGAACTTTTCCTTAGTTTGGAGCCTGTTGATACTGCCTTCAGCTCTGACAGACTGAGAAAATTTAGTCTTGTTTGCTGCCACATCATTCAATCTTGGGAGAATCTCTCTGGTCAGAGAATACTGACCTCTGGACAGTAGTCTTCTGGTTGGCCACCATTGCTGTGATCGTAGACATTTTTATCTTTTGGGCTGCTTTAGTTACAGGTCCTGCGATAAGTAGTGATTTCAAGTGCATGTCTTTTTGTGCCACATGATACTTGAACATCTTGCCATCACAGGATGGTACCTAGACTCTGGACCTTATGTCAAAAACAAGAGAACTGTCTAGACCTAGCTTCCAGAATGGAAGATCTGCTGAATCCTGAGGGTCCTCTATCTTTCCATGTGTTCTTCTTGTCTGTCCAGAGTAGGAGAGGGATGCCTTCACAGATTTTCCTTAGGTTTTTCAGCAGTTTCTGCTATTATCTAAAGGTTCTTTGCTTGTGTGGGCAAGGCTTAATCTGTTGTGCCACCATGCTCAGACTGTCAGCAAATGATCTGGTGATCTAGTCGACACTGTATTGCATATGTAGCCTTTACCATACAGGAAACCATGACCCAGAATGTCTTGAAAACTTTCAAATGTCTAGTATTCAGTATCAATAAATTGCCTCTAGATAGTTTGGAAACTTGTGGCCAGTCTTCCTAGATACCGCTGCCTCCACAACCCTGCAGGTTGGCATGAGATTTGTTCCCCAGCTTTTCTTTTTCAGAAAGAAATGCAAATTATAATGGAGAAATTCCCCTATGGAGAGACAGACCTTTTCAGTTCAAGAATCATTGCTAGACCTACACATCTTGAAGAACTTGATAGCTACTATTTGCCCAGATTCAGTAGGTTATATGCATCCTTCAAGGAAGTGCAGAAGCTGATCTTTTCACAGTGAAAGACCACTTCGCTTTTGTTGTCCACTTTGGTACATTGTTTCAGTGCTTCTTTCGGAAAAGCGTTTTTTTGTCAGCAGATGTTTCATTTTGCCAAAACCTTTGAGATTTCCCCTTTAATGCTAAAGTTTTGCATTAGTTGGGTCAGTGCACTGAAAACACTTTCATATCTATGTGGGAAGTAGGATGTCCTAAATCTAAGACTTTATGTAGGCAAGAAGCTCCCCATTGTGTTTATGATATGCTTGTGGGTAGAGCTAGAATAGGAGTTCCTGTGGTGCTTGTTAAGCATGTCTTTAAAATATAAGTAAAGCTTACATTCTACTGCGGTCTCTTTGGCAAAATCAACTGAACACTTAACTGTGCTTTAAGTCAGAAAGAGTGGAAAATATATACAAATACAAGAAAACCTGATGTAACTATTTTATGTAAAAACCAATGTGGTAGAATGTTCCTATGTAATTAGATAAAGTTAAGTTAAATAAAATTTTTTAGCTTTGCTAAATGAGAGAATCATAGGAAATGAATTACCATGCGTATAAAAATAAATCTGATGAAAGAATACTTTCCAAAATACAGTTTGAAGCCCTATCAAAAGTAGTCCTTGGGTGACTTGTGGCACCCAATTGCTATCAGATTCTGTATTTCCTATAGACATTAACTTGTTCTCATGCAATTTTTTTTGTGCTTTGTGCTGTATGGGTTTTGGGTGGGCTTCTTGCTGTGATATAAACACTAAATCTTTTCTCCTGGTAGTAAGATTGTCACTCACCAATATTTTATATGCCCCTTACAGATTTGTCTATGGCTATGCAGAAAATCTATCAAACATTTGTAGCTTTAGCTGCACAACTTCAATCAATACATGAAAATGTAAAGGTATGTTGTTTTGACGTGTTCCTGTGTATTTAGTGAAAGAACTACAAAGAATCACTTTCTGAAAATATAATATATCTTCAGGTATTCTTTTTTTTTCCTTCTGAAAATTTTTAATAGCAGTTATTTTAACAAACTGTCCTGGAGAAGTGCTTTGATTAAAAAAGTGACTCCACAGTCATTTACGTTACAAAATGTTTTTCTTTTAACTCTTTTTCGTTTTTAATTGTTGATCAATTTTTGAAATGTCTGTCTTTGAGCTCATGCTTCTATGTTTTGCTTTTTGCCCAATGACCTCTTGATCTCGAGCGAAGATGATATAAATCTGCTCTTACTCAAATAGGTAACAGGAAAAAAAGTAGGTATTCATGTGTAAGATCTTTCAACATAGCAAAGAATTTTGGTGAAAATTGTGTTCTGGCTTGTTTAATTTTGTTCAACCTGGTTTTGTGGAAAGTCATATATAGAGAGAAAAAAAAAGGCTACTGTTAAAAAATGCTAATGTATCAAAGGTCCTAGTTAAGCTTGTTTTTTCCATCACGGACTCTGGCTGGAATTTCCCATTTACAGTTCTGGACATACTGACAAAATGTGAATGTTCTACAATCCATAATTTTTCTTGAGATCATCAGAATCCTTCTTGGTTACAAAAAAAAAAACCTTGGAGAAGAGTACAAGTGTTTGGGATTGTTTCTGCTAAGTGACTTCCTTAACAGGAATACCTCTGGTAAATCTTCTGCTTGTTTCCTTCTCAAAGCTTCTTCTGCACAGTATTGCTAGTTCTCCAAACATCTGAAACTTTTTACTTGATACTGAGGATCTTGTATGATCTAGATTCCTTGCATTGCATTACTTTTGTCAGCAAGGATATTCACTGGTTTACAGCTACCTGCCATCAGATATTTATGCTGCTCTTAGTTAACTGAGTTTTGGTATAGAATATATCAGCTCCTCTGTAATTTCAGCAGAATTACATGAAAAGGATCCCAAATGTGTTCTGGACTATTTGCTTCTGAGATCTGACTGTAGCCTGAACTTATGCAGTGGTCTTTGTGGTGACGCATTTTTGTTCCTCTTCAGTATGAGAGCTGGGTTAGTACACAAGGATAAGCAATAGCATCTTCAGTACCTTGTCAGCATGACTGAATAGGAAAGGCTTTACTTCAGCTTAAGTATTCTATTGCTTGAAACTAAGGGGCTGGTTTGAGGATTTTTCTTTGGCGGGGGGGGAATTTTTTTGAGATTTAATCTAGTGGGTGGACATGAAGGCTGATATTTTGGAAGACACAATTATAACTAAAACTTAAAAATCACAAAAATGGATGTACTGCTTAAGTGGATCTGTCATTCTGACCATCTGTTTTAGTTTTTCAGCTAGGAGAGGAGAGCAGTTTTGAAACTCCTGTCTCTGCCTTATGGTTTGTGAAGGCAGAGCTGTGACTGCAGTTCATTCCTTTGTCTGAAGTAGGCTTTCTGGTTTGCACATACACTTTGATTCAAAGGTCTGAAGTTGTAGAAAAATATGGCCTAAAACATCTTTGCACAGGGCTAGTTGTTAAATATATTTACATCATCTGTGAACATATAGATGTATTCTGTATCCAAGGTCAGTGAAGAGTAAAATGTGCTTGGGCACAATTCAAGTAGAGAATGTCATTAAATCATTCTGCACAGATTAGCCTTAAGAGCTGTTCTACAATGTCTAATGGCATTTGTCAGCTCCTATGGCAGTCAGCATGTCATTGTATTAAATCTCATCAGAGTTCTACAAATGTCTCTTCTCTCCAAAGACAGCACTCTTGATGTGACAGTGAGGTCATTCTTTCTGTGTTTCCTGCTGTTACTGATAGATTTAGAATTACAGCTGTTCAAATCCCGAGTCAGAATTTTTGGACTGTAAGCTCCTCTTCTTGGAAACAAGCATATCATTAGCCAGGAACACAGGACATAATACGCCTTCCATAAAATTCGATTGAACCTACTGTTCTTTGGTTTTAATAAATCTTTTACATTTAAAGATTTTCTGTTAGAAGATGGAAATAATTCTATCAGTTCTTTAATTGAAGCAATTTATTCTTTTTATGTTACCTAAGATATCCATAGTTCCCTCATCTGTGACAGGTAGAAGTGGCTCATGATGAACAGGCCGCGCCAGGTGTTGCCATAGAAGGTGGGGTTTTGAGGGAGGAAAGGGCATGGACAAGGGGAGGGGGATCACGACACAACAAATTTGGGCTACTTGTTAGTCTAAAGCAGAATGATCTATTGCATTTGCACTGCATTATATAGTTGATGAAATGCATCAGAAACAAGAGTGAATTCTAAAATTCTAGTAGGTTCTTTAGCTTTGTGCTAAGAAAGGCAAGCAAGAGTGAAAGGAAGGAAGGCAAGAGAGGTGAAGGTAATAGGGGAGCAAAAGCAGACTCCATGCAGAAAGGGTAGCACTGAAGAAGAGCATATTGCTTTTGTTACAAGCTAGTAATATGGCTGTATTTTGCCTTTTGGGTCTGCTAGTACAGTGATACAAATTGAATTGTTCTGGCTGTAGCTGATGTAAAACAATTCTTTCCAGCTTATACCCTGACTAGACCCTTTCAGGTTGTGGGAGGCTTTTTTTTTTTTTAAATGTTATTTATAACTCAGTATCTCTTTCCTTATTAAGTTAAGGTTTTATGTCAAATGCACTGAACTAAAATGGCTTCCCCCCACCCTCTTCAGATGCTCAAAGACCAATACCTTGGCTACAGGAAAACCTTTCTGGGAGATGCCATGGATGTGTTTGAGGCAAGACGAACGGAAGCTAAGAAGTGGCAGAGCGCGCCACGTGTTACCACTGGACCGACCCCTTTCAGCAACATACCAAATGCAGCAGCCGTTGCGATGGCTGCAACACTTACTCAGCAGCAACAGCCTGCTACAGGTCTGAGTGCATTCAAGTTATAGATTATTAGTGTTACGACAATAGTAAATTTGTGTAAAATTTTCTATGAGGTCTTCCTTTGTGTTAGACTAAAAATCTAAACATTGTGATGAGCAAAGTTACTGATACATAGCCAATAGAAAAATGCAGGGTAGACTTAGCAATAATTATACAACAGATACTTAATCTTGTGAATTTACTTGTATTAGTGATATTTACTGTGTTGTTCGAACTTACCCCTTGGAATGTGAGTCTTCACTCTTAAGTAACATCTCTGAATACACATAGTATAGCCTCTTTCCAGAATTGTATGGTTATAGTAAATTATTGCAAATCGGTGAGGAGAGAATATCTAAATGCATATTACCTTTTCTTATGTAAAATTAATATTGCATTTTTATATAGCACTTTGGAACTGTAAAATGAAAAATGCTGTAGAACAGGAAGGATAGTGGAGCAAACATCTGTAGAATAGGAAGACGGATGCCTGGCTTATTATTTTATAGCCAACTCCTTTGTCAGGGTGATGTTGAGGAGTTTTTGCTAGCCATTCTGCTGTTGCGGATAAATATTAGAGAATGTAGAGTGGATCAGTGGTTCTGTGTATGCATGTGTGTTAAGAGGAAGGCCAAAACAGAGGAAATGCATGACCCACTACTAATGAAGAATAAATATGTATGGCAAAGGAAATAACTTAAGGCACCTTAGTTAACATTGTTATACTAACCAACACTTCTCAGAGAGGGATTCCTGAATGTAGAGAATGGAATTAATATTTAATCATTTAACAGAAATAAGATAAATTCCATTTAATTTTACTTGAACATGGATATGTGTCTGTCAGCAAATTATGAAAATCATAGGTAACTTCATTCTACCATTTTTCTAAAATGTTGTTCATAGTAGGTGTACTGAAAGTCATATTAGCACCTTTTCCTTGTCTTGTCTTATAATAGCCGTCATATTTTCAATGGTTTTTAATTAGAGACCTATGCAGCGACCACCCTAAGTTTGACAAATTAATAGACTGTCCTTGCCATCTCCATAAAAGGAAAATAAAATGTGCTTCCAGCCCTGGCCTTTATAAACAGCAAGGAGATGGGTTTAAAAGACAAATACACCAAAATATTTTCAACACAATGAATGAAGTCTTTATGAAATATTTCTTTTCTAAATTTCCATCATAGACCACAGTCTTCCCATTGCTGCTATGTTAATCCATGGAAATTTGGTTGAAGTAACATCTGCAAAAGAGTCTGGTTTTAAACAGAAAACACGAGATAATGTAACGTCATGCTTCAGGATTTTTAATGCAGATAGAAGTTGGCTTGTGCAACCTAATGTTGCTAGAGTAGTTCCCTCTCCCTTCATCTTCCTCCTTGTCTCATGGTTTTTTAAAATACTCTCCACGGTCATTACTGGATTAGTTGTGTATGAAAGTCATATACTTGGGATGCCACGTTTAAAGTTACACCTGCATTTTTGTGAATTGGGGTGAGGGATTTGAACTTCTCCTTCCTAGTCCAGATTCAAGAAAACTGCTAATAACTTCAGTAAATTGATGCCATTTATGGCATGACTTTGTGAATATTCTCTAAGGGGTAGGAGTTGAAGAGAGGAGAAAAAAAAAAAGGCAAAATTGATCTGTACCAACACACTTGATGTAAGGTCACTTTATACCTTGAGGTATTTGTAACATTTTGTAGTGAAAGGAGCAAATGGGAGTCAATGTAGGTTGGTTTTGAGGTTGGGTTTGGGGTTTTTTTGGTTGGTTGTTTTGGTAGAGTATTTCAAAAGCCAAAAATGTGCCAACTACAAGAGTGATGCAGACAGAACAAAGCCATTAACTTATGTCAAACATGCCAACAAAAGTAGACAACAATTTGTTTACTACTTATTCAGTTGGAATACTGTTACCCTCCATGCAACTCACCTGATGATGTAGAGAAACAGAGGTAGATTGACGTTTTGAGTGGCCCTTCAAGAGTACTTAAAACTTAGAAAATGGAACTTGAAGTCATCTTTTCTGTTCCTCTAGCTCAAAAACAGGACTAGTCAGGCCTGACCTATTTCAGAGATATCTTAAAGTCTTAAAAGCTTGCTAGAAAGGAGAGTTTCACAGCTTTCCTAGATTACTGATTTCAGTGCTTGACTTTTTCCCAACAATTTACCTAAAACTTCTTAGCTTCAGATTAAGGCTGCCACTTTTTGTCTTACTCTTAGTAGAACAGGAAAAGAATTTATTCTTGCAGTTTTGCAGGAATCTTTAAATATTTAAAGACTGCCTCCTCTTCATTTCCTTTTCCTTGTTGGAGTTTTCAAATGGCCATTTGCTGCAGTAAAACTGCAAATGTTTGCATGTTTTAACTTTATTATGAATTTGATAAACTATCTGCTATAAGTTAAAATAGCATGTATTTCTTTGTAAGATCTAGATCCTGAAGTGTGGGATAGATGAGGAGTGGTAGAAGATTATGACAGAAAAGACTATGAAATGAGGTGTATGCTAAGGGAGGGAGAGGGTGTCTGTGTAATACCTGACCTGCTGTTGCTGTTCTTGAAGATAAGAATAAACCAAGGAAATTAATCTGGGCTTTAAAGTTTTTGACTAAAATCTAATCTACGGTACTCTAGTATTGAGGGATCAGGATGGTTAGTGTCTTTTTAAAATAAAAAATATTGATGTTTACATGGTTAAGTCTATTTCATAAGATTAATTTAGAGTTAGTTACTGTTCTTTCTCTGAAAAAGATAGATAATTTATTTTAAATTTGTGTTCAGAAGTTAAAAGTTTAGTAGCTACATCTAAGCTGTGGGATCAGGGAATGTTTCCCCAGTTCCTGGGTGTAGATATGCACCCTATTTATGTTCTCTCTGTGTGCCAAGACATGTCTGGCTTCTATTGAACTAAGTCAAGCCAGTGGATCCTGGCCATATGGAAGAAAGGGAGCAAAGATGCACTCCGCTGGTCTCCTGGGATGGATAATCAGGACACCAGGACTGTGGCGTGCACACTGAAGCACGATTTTTGTGCTGTTTTTTGAAGCTAGAGTTACTAAAATTATGCTTAAGTCTTGCCTGCACACAACTTTTCTCCCTAGTTTAGCACTTTTGCTCTGAGCATAGCTTTATTGGTAGCAGTGAGGCTGGTCATGCTTTTGTGCAGTAGCAGCTAGAGTTTTAACCACTGCCTCACCTGCACCCTCCCTGAGCAATCTTGAACAGCATGGAAGTTAAAATGATGGTGGCTAGTCTACCTGTTACTATTGATAGGACTAAAGTAAAAGATTTTGAAGGAAATCAAAGCCTAGTGAACTAAGAGCTGTAAATGCATGAGGCTGTTTTTCTGGTAAGACTAAGTTGTCTTAAAGAAATGCTTTTATTCAAGCTCACCTTTCCTCCTCTAAAAATAAAGTACCCTCCCAAAAACTTAGTTACTCTCTCCTTAACTGGTGAAGTGCAGAGTTAGTCAAAGCATTATCGAGCTATTAGCACACTCTATGTTTTGGCTTGACTCGGTATGAGACTGAAGTGCTTATGAGAAAGGATACTGAAATCTTTATAGCACTTAAAATTTTTATTGTGTAATTTGATATCAACCTTGGTTAAAATTAGTGTATTATTTTGTCAGAATCAGATCTAAGTTGTGACACTAAATTTGTTCACTGTTAGGACCAGCTGTGATTTAAAAAATTGCAGAATGTCACTTTAGGAAATCTGGCTGACCTGTGTGGACTCTTTGTAGTGGGTCCTATTCATTAAACTGAAAAGCTCTACAGGGCAAGTATATCAGGTTTTAAAATGTTAAAATACTTGTTATAAAGAATTTGTCTTGTACCTATAATAGCCAGAAGTGCCAATTTTTTGCTAGTACTTTTGGCATTGAAGAATCTTTTATTACTAGGTTTTTGCTATTGAAAATTATGTTTACTTACAAGAACTGTAAGTAGTGATGATGCCTTCAGAACATTATGGTACAAAATCAACAAATATCATATGCTGTTGCTCAATGAAAAGCTTGTTAGCCTAAGGCATAAGATCCTGTTTTATATAATCTGAGGTGTTTTAGAATAATGTTTTTTTACTGGTTCTAAAAAGCATGTTGCATTTGGTAAAAAGCTTAGCCTGGAGGACTGTAGTGTTTTGTTTTAATGTCTTCCACTAACAGTGCCTCCTACTGAGATAGAAACCTGTGCACTTGAGAAGGGACTGGATATGTGTTTTGGAGTTCTTTTAGTTTATTAGATGACTAACTTGTGTAGGTTTTTTTGTTTCTTTTTATTGATAACAGTTTTCTTATTTTTAAAGAGCTGCTAGGTAGATGTATCATTATTTAAACTGGATGTAAACAAGTTTAGTTTGAAATTTATGTGAAAATTTGTCATTATAACATCTGATATACTTTTTTTTTTAGTTGAAAAAATAGCTTGGTTTTTCCAACTATTCCCTGCTAAGCAGAGACTGAAAGCTAACAACTTTTAGTTGCCCTTAAAATCTAGTTTAACACTACTTTGAGTATACAGATGTCATTCAGCTTGGATCACATAAGAATTTTGTGTTCCTAGCAAAAATGTTACTTTTCAATATACAGTGCCTTTCACTTGATTCAGAATGATTTTCCATTTAAATCTTCAAATGCTGAAATGATTTTAAAAGCTTGAAATATTTACATTTTAAAACTCTAGATAAATATTAGTAGCAGGAAACTTTGTAGTATAAAGAAGGAGGTTTTGAATGAAAATAAGCCCAAGTGTGATAATGGTTTAGGAAAAAGACTGAAATCATCTGAGCTTGTATAGTAATATTTGAATAAATCATCATTTTCATTGATATAGTACATAAAGTACGTTCAAAGATGGAGAAGGCTACCTTGAGGAAAGGTGTGAATGTCTGTGGATTAAGAGTTTGGCACTGTATTTTATCTTCAATGGTTAAAATTTTAAACTAGTGCACTGAAAACTGTTTGAAAAAGACAGGAGTATAAGATTGTACTGTGAAAACTGTCTAAATAAATTAATTATTTATCAGAATTATTTTAAAATGTGTTAGTAATGGGCTAGCAAGTTGATTCTTTATTTCCCAAGGTTAAGGGCGGGGGGAGGAACTGAGGCTGTAAATTTCATCTTGGCAGACTGAAAATGTTTTTTGACAGTCCTGCATCTTAGTGTGAATATGCAGGGAAAGTACTGTCAACTTTTTTTTTTAATTATGGGACAAACTCTGACTCTGAAATTTTGAATGTATCTAATTCATTAAGGTACACAGAACTGTGCCTTTTGTAAATGTTTATTTAAACAGGTGGTTTGACTAGTTTACCTTATTGAATGGTGTTATGTAGCAGAGCTTCAAAGATCTCAGTTATCACTTGTGTGGAAAAGAATTGAATTGTCATGTTACTATGTAATTGACTTGCTTAAAAATGAACAATAAATTTAATAAAATAAAGTCATTGTCTTGTTTTTTATCTTAGTGTTCTGTTTAAATTTGGATGGAATACTTGACTAGTTTTGAAGATTCTGATTTATTAAATTAACTTTTTAATATAGTTTTAGTTACATTAGTGTCAGTGCTCATGTTTTTAATTTGAAGGTTTTTCCCTCATTCTGATTCCATTAATACAGGTGGCAAAATGTTGGTACCTATGAGTACTCTCAAGGTTTTGATTAATGTTTTAAAGTGTAAGGTGAGACTGGTGAACTTTTAAAAATAATAAATGGTGTTGTTATGTTACTAGCTTTGACTAGTTTCACCTTATTACAATCAGTGTTTTCTTAGATTTTTTTTTTTTTACTAGGTGGATGTAGAGGCAGTCAGTTAAGTGAGGAATTTTGATGAGGTAAAGTTTGGGATCTTAATGGGATTTGTTGAAAGCAATGATGTTCACATTATCAAATACTTGAATAAATAAATAAAGGACCTCTTTACTATGAAAGAGTAAGGCAAGTTTGTTCTCATTTTTTTTATACCAGGGCCACAGCCATCTCTGGGAGTTAGTTTTGGAACGCCATTCGGCTCAGGTATTGGCACTGGCTTGCAATCAAGTGGCTTAGGTTCTTCAAGCCTTGGAGGTACACTTTAACTTTTCTAATCTTTCATTTAATTATTATACCGCACATCTTAATCTCTTGCAAACCTTTAACTCCCTAAGAGGATGATCTTTTTCAGGGAAGGACCTTGCAAACTGGCAGTCTGTGCTTTCCAAACTTCTTCATGTCTTGCAGAAGGAGTTGCTAAGGCTAATACTAAGACTAATAAGCCATTGTAGTGAAAAACCAGGATGAATTAATCACATAGAAGTTCTGTTCTTAAACCTAGGGAAGTACATCAAGTACATACTTTTGTAACTACAACTTGACTTAATTTTATGTATATGAAAGTTAGGCATCTGAGACATTGGATCATGCCGTAGCTAATCCATAGAAGTTTTTCACCTTTATGTACAACTCTTAACTATAGGGATCCATTACTGCTTGGATTAAGATAAGAATAAATGCTAAAAAATTACTACAATTCTGGGATCCTGCTTGCTGAAACATACTTGCTTTAGCTGTCACTCTGTCCCTCAGTGCTGAGGTGGAAAAAAAAAAAATTCCCTCTTCAAACTGAAAAAGCAACATTCGAAGGTGAGGGAAAAATACTTATCAAAATGTTAATAGTGCTGGTGGGAAATGTATTCCAAGAGGACGCGTGACTGTGAAAGAGTAGGTGGTAATAAAGATTATAAAATTCATATAGACCTTTCCATTTAAATGTAATGAATTCTCAGTAGTAGAACTACAAGTAGAATCTAATCTGCATGTAAATTTCCTATCTGTATAGGTCAGGGGTTCCTGTTCCTACAGCACAACTCAAAAGACACTAGTGTCCTCTGAAGCTTTTGTATGAGATCTGCAAAGAAAATTATTACACCTGCTGAGCACAGACATAATGTGTTGTGGTTTTTCTTGTTACATCCTCTCCTCTCTGCCACCTCAGTCTGCATCCCTACATTTTGCCTCTTTGAGCCAAACACACGAATCGGTGTTGTATTTAAAATGATTAAATATCACTCGGTATTGGAAAGATGATGTAACTTGAACGTTGCATCAATTTTACCTTAAATTATCATCTTGAAGTTATCTTTAAATCTACCAATGTTCTTTCTCATCAGATTTTAAGCTTTTTCAGATACAAGAAAGTATGTACATCTAAACAGGAAAAATAACTGAGAATGGTGGGCTAAAAGGAAAGTACTTCTGAATTACCAGGTTGTTCCCACAATGTTTTAAATGCCTTAAAAAAAACCATAAAATTCTTCCTTTTCAACCAAAGAGGTTGTAGACTACAGATTGTATATCTGTGTTCACCAATCTTGCCTATGTAAATTAAAGTACATTTTCTTTTAAATTGGTGGACAACTGCTTCTAGTTTTGTCTTAGAGGCCTAACTTGTATTCTTTTTTTGCTAGTTCTCTGCTTAGAAGGGCATTTGCTTGCACTTCATCTATTCTGTATTAATTTGCAAAATTTTCATCTTTTGACAAATCAAGACTTGTCTGATAGAAGCAAATGTAGAAGAATAAAGGAATACATGCAAAATGTCCTGCAGGTGGCTCTTGGAAACATATTAGCAGAATGAATACTGAAGGGTTTTTTTGTTTATTTTTTTTAATCTTAGGGGGTTTTTTTGAACAGGACAATTTTTAATGTATAGTCTTGAAACATCATTTTAATTGGGGAAATTTGCTTTCTTTCAATGATAAATATTCTGTCAATTTTGTCAGTGATAAACATAGAGGCTCTTGCATTTTAAGTATATAAGATACATAGCATAGGGATGCTATGCTTCATTAAATATTTGCAGACACCTTGCCTGATCATTGGTAATTCATTTCAAACTAGATAGGACAGAAGATAGGACTTCAGATAGTGTGTTCAATCCTTACTAGTTTTAAAATCTAAAAATTATTTCTGTAAAGGAATGGTGAAGGCTCAATTTGCAGTAAAATGCAAGTATTTCCCTGACACTTGAAACTTCAGATGGGGGCATAAATTCCTCAAATACAAATACTCTTCTCTTTTGGAAACCTCTGGAGACAGCCAAAATCACAGAATGTATTTCTCTTACTGTTCCTATTGTCTGGCCTCTATCTCAAACTGCAAATATCAACTTACTTTTTCCTTTGAAGCGATCTCGTATTAATAACACAATTTGAAATCTTGAAATATTTATATTATGAAATTAAAAATGTCAATTACAGAATTAACAGAATGAGTTTTATTACAGCTATATGTTTATGGCTGCCCTTTATACAATGATTTCTCCCATTAAATATTGTGAAATTCTATTTCTATTCTGTATTGAACCTATTTTGTGGTTTCCTAGATAAAGCTGATCCCCCATAACCTGGGAGGGGGACGACTCTAAAATAAGCCAAATGTAAACTCAAGAAAATGTTTACTCAGAGAACTTTTCCTTGAGTTGTGAATGAACACTGCGGCTTTCTGTAATAGAAGTCGTATAACGTGTCTGAATTTTCTTAGTTTTGGCCCATTTGTTTACCATTTTCTTGCCAATTTAACAGCCATTCAACAGCAATTTTGTAAACTCTGATAGTTTAATTCACCTGTTCTTATATCTTTTCCTTTACTCAGTATTGTATTTTGAAGGAAGTATTTTTCTCCAATGCTTTCCTGTTTGCAGTTTTCTTAACTCAATGCTGTGTTGAGAATAAAACACTCTTGAGAAATAATCCTAGGAACATTTGTTTACCAAATAATGCTTAGAATTATGTTTGGGTTTAGAATACTAGCCCAAAACCTATGTGTCTTTAATTGCTGTGTCTGTAATTTTTTTTGTTGTATGTCTTTACTATTATTCTACTAGGATTTGGAAGTAGCTCTGCCTTTGGAAGTAGTGCCACAGGGGCATCATCGTTTGGGTTTGGAACTACAAGTAAACCATCAGGAAGTCTAAGTGCAGGTTGGTTTGTTTCTCTTGAATTCAAGTTTATCTTAAAGCAAAAGTATTATAATCAAACTGCTGCCCTCAGTCTAAGAAAGCTACTGAACAAATGTGCTTAAAGTTGCATGTGTATATAACGATTAAAGTAACTATTTACTTGCTAAATACACACTTTCAGAGAAGTTCTTAGGTTCTGTTAAAGGTCTCCTAGGTAGACAGTGTTGAGTGAGCATTAATCTTTTCTGTTTGATGGTGTCTATCTAATTAGGAGTGGAAACAGGAGATCAGATGCATCAGATTGGATCAGATGCAGCCTGAGGCACAGAAATGCAGTTACTACTTGAATGCATAGTCTATACAGTTACCGAGCTACTGAAATTAGTGTATAAATTTGTGACAAATGTACCAGCAATTTGACTTCCTGTATTTAGAAGTAAAGTTTAAATTATTTATTAGAAGCCCAGAATGTTTCCTTAAAACCGTTTATTTGCTTATCCTTTCTATTTGAATAGTAAGTTATAGATATTGTATGTCTGCATATATCCATAATTGATTGTGTTAACTACTTTGAAAACATTTCTGTGGCAATTAAACTACTCAGTACTAATTTCACTTTTTTTGATTTAGTTTTGGTGGTGGTGAGAAAATGAAAATATGGATGCAATTGCTTCTTAACTCAGATGTTTGATATCTTAGTCACTTCTATAGCTTGCATGTCTAATTGCTTTTTAAATAGGAGTTTGTTTTTGAGGCAAACAGTTTACTATAGTCTGTTTTACAGTCTTTCTTCAATGACAGGTTGAAGGAGTATTATGTCTCCTGGGATTGGCTTTTGGTAGCATGTTTCTCTTTTAAAAGCAAAATGTTTTTTTAACTGCTACTAATACAAACATACCAAGTGGCTGGTATTTATTAGCAAGTGTCCAGTACATTAGCTTGGACCACTGTCTTGTTAGTTGCCATGCTTTTCATTTTGTTTTGGTTTTAACTTGGTTAGTGATGGGTTGTACTGTCAAATTAGGCCTGTAAAGTACCTTAAGCTTTGTATTATACGGTGGAAATAGCTCACTAAGCTGTCTGTCTAACACTCATGAATGTGTAACACCCTTGTAAATTCTTGATCGAACATGTGATTTTGCAGTATGCTGTGTCTAAGCATCAACCTTCTTTTGTTAGTTTTTAATATCATAAACAAGTGGAAAACTTACACTGTTTATGTTTTTATCTTGTAGCTTATTTTTCCTGAGCCTATATTAAATTACCTATTATTAATATTTATATAAATAGTATTCCAGCATTTCAAGGTGCTAAGTTGCAAACTACATAATTTAGTTTTTAGTGTATTAAAATACGTAATTCGAAAACTAGTAGTATGGATCAGTTGTCCACCACTAATAAGGTATCAAGCCAAAGCAAGTCTGTCTTAGCTATGTTGGTGGCGTGCAGAGACAATTTAGATGTCGTTTCACTGCATTCCTCAGAACAGGCTTTGTCATGGTGGCAGTGCACCCAGTCTCTCTTTAGCAGTAAGAGAGTTGGACCTAATAAAATGAAGATTGTTTTCAGTTATCTCAAGAGTCTCGGCTGCAGAAGGTGGTAACCAGGAATATAAGAGATTAAATGTAATTCCCATCATTTTGTGCTTATAAAATAAAGCAGTCGTGAAATCCTGATCTAGACTGGGATTATGGAATAGAAACCTCTATAAAAATTTGGTAGCCCAGAAGCACATTAACATTTACATTTTTATATCTGAAATCCTATGCTGTATAGCTTCTGGATTGTATATGATCTTTAGTTTAATTTTATTGAGGGTGTATAAATGGGTTTGAATGATGCCCGAGGCTAGCCAGATTATATATTTTTTTAATTTTAATATGTCCTGTTTCTTAGATAACATTTACAGGATCCTGAAAAAATATTATGGTTTATATTAGTTATATCTTGTTTCTGAATCTTTTTCTTTTGAAAAAGCTAGGAAAAGGGGGTGAATATGGCTTATGGGGTATAGTGTTGTTATCGCTTGTGTTTAGATGCGAGTGCTTAAGTATTTTCCGAAACTAATGTCTAGTAAGTGTTCCATCAGCCTGTCCTTCTAGGCTGCTTAGGTAATGCCCCAAGTCTCCTCCACGTGTTTTCAATCAGTTTGTTGTTATTTTAGAATGAAAATTATAGATTCCCAAATTGCTTCTGTCAAGTGTTTGTAAGTTATGAGTTAGATTTAATTGCTTTAAAAGATTTGAAAATGTTTCTAGTAGTAATACTGCTCTTCTCAATTTCAGTTTGTATGTTTGAAGAGAAAATTTTGAGTCCTCTGAGTGTACTTTAGCATCTTCTAATAGTAAATTGGGCTTAGTCCAGGAGCATTCA
Organism: Haliaeetus leucocephalus; assembly: GCF_000737465.1. Taxonomy (NCBI): domain Eukaryota; kingdom Metazoa; phylum Chordata; class Aves; order Accipitriformes; family Accipitridae; genus Haliaeetus; species Haliaeetus leucocephalus. The sequence continues at coordinate 3,820,017 of NW_010972787.1, forward strand.
TTGTGTCTGTGTCAGTAGACAAAAAGCTGAGCAACTGCAGTCTTCTCTCAATTTCTTTAGTGCGCACAATTGCGAGATGAAACAAGTGTCTCAGACTTCCCTCTGAAACACACAGACATTGTGGAATGCTGACTACAAATCAAGTCTCAATTCCTAATCTTATTCATTTGATGGCAACCGAAAAGGCTGATGTGAGTGGGATGTTGTAGAAAGCATTAAGACTCCCAAAGTGATGGCAAAAAGGGAAAAAAAATCACCACTGAATTTATAGATACAATGTTAAGGGGGGTGTGTACACACACACTATTTTTGTGGAAACTGAGATGCTAAATAGGCTTTGAAGAGCTGAGCTGAGAATTTGTGTTGGAGACTTACAGGAGAATAGCAACCTCAGTACATGGGATAAGAGATACTCAAGTGGGATTGTGGCTGGACATACTCATACTGCTGAAAAACAGACCTGAATATAATCCATGTGTAACTATGAGCAGCTTTCAGATACGGAGGCTAATAGTACATTAGTCAAAGCTGTGCTGGAAATTCTTTTTGATCTAGAGCACCTATTGTAGGGATGAGGGCAGGAATAGATTGCCTTTGAGATCTGCTGAACTGCTGTTTATCCCTGTAGCATTAAAACAAAAAAAAAAACCTGTTACAGGGAGGTGTGTACCTCATGTTTGGCTTACCTATCTAAAGAGCTGACTGAAGCAGAGATGCAAAAAGCCCAAGGAATAAAGTGTACTCTGAGGTCCTTCAGGGGGATGCTAATTCTGTGCCCTCGAAGGGCAGGTTGTCATTTACTTTCTGAAAATAATTGTTTACACATAAGTAATACTAATTTCAACAAAGAAATCGTTGATCACGTTGTAGCTATGGTTCAAGACTTTGTGACTCTTCTGTCTAGAACTGAGCTATTCCGTGATTGATTTTCTTTCTTTGCAACAGGAATAAGACTGAATGTATACCTCGTTCAAGGTTTTTTCCTGAACATTTACTCTGCTTTAGGGTTTGGTTTACTTTTAAGAACTTCGTACCATGGCCTTGTTATGCTGCCATGATGGACAAAGCCATTTAGATGAATTTCCCTTCTGCCTTTCTACGCTTTTGTGGCTGCCCTAAATGGCACTTCTGACATAACAGCTATTACTTTCCAAGTTATATCTAAATTAACAAGTATGTTCTCAGTCTTCTATCACACAGTTTATACATCTGTTTCTTATTCTAACATTACTCAAATAAAGCTCAGGCTGCCTTATCTGCGTGCTTCAGAATAATCCCTGCATCTAGAAGCAGCTAGGAGGAGGTACTTCTTGAGCACTTTACCCTTGCCTACTGAACTCCTGACACTATAGATCACATACAGCTTTATTATGAATGGCATTCATGATGTTTTCTATAGGAGGCAATGCTTACCTGTTATCTCAGATACATACTTGAAATAAAAAGGTAACTTACCAAGACAAGTTTTGATTATTAAAGATTTTTTTTAATTCATGAGACACCCTGATGAAGAATAAGCTTATTCCTCTAAAAATCTTACTTGGGATTCAGAGTTAGCAGGGAAATGGAGGAATAGTTGCATCTGCTTCACCCCTTACATCCTAGGATGAGACAAAGTATTCGACAAAATTTAGACAAGACACAAATGAACAATATCATTAGTCACACTCTAGATCTGCATGCTCATTACATTGACAACGAGTTCTGCACAGGCAGCTGTGTGTTGAAGGACTGCAGTTACTGGAATGTAGGTAATGAGTGATTTTCTTGACAAGATGATGTGGTGTGTAACTCAGGTCCAGAGATTGCAGGAGGAAGAGTTTCACGTGATGTTTTGAAGTAGTTCTTGATGCAAAGCATCAGTAACAAGAGAGAGAACAGAAGACATCAGGCTTGTGAGAGCCACTTTGGGATTCTGATGAGACAACCAGTTGAGATTTTATTTCTGTGCTTTAAAAATAATTTGGCGTTGAGTTGAAGATCCTGATGGGATCAAAGGATTGCTTTAACTGTCTACTAGACAACTAACAAAAGTATGTTAAGTAATGTGTATTGAGAATATACCCTTTTTTGCTTGTGAATCAGTCCCATTTTTCTTAATATTTTAATTGTTTACAGGTTTCCGTGTGCAACTTGTATGAAACTGTTAAGATTTTAACTTGTTCATGTCACACTGGTTAGTTCGTATGATTGGTTACCTTACTCAGTTTCTTGAGAGAACAAAAAGCGGAGTTACGAAGTTCTACTGCTTATTAAGTAACAGTTGAGAAATTTCTAGCATCCTCTAATAGTTTCAATTATTATCCAAGTTGGTTGTGCATAACTGATACAAATTCACAAAAAGTAAAATGAGTTAGTGTTAGTATTGCTGAAAACTGTAAGCAGATTTTCTTCAACTGATCTTGTTTGATAGCTGAACCAAATGTTCAATTTGTTTACCTTGATAAAAGAGAGTGGAGTAGTTGAAATAGTGCCATTTGCTCACCTACTCATTCAGTTTTTCCAAAGCTTTGTTTTCAGTGCTGCTTTTTGGTTTAAGTCATAAAGGGTGGTTTTTAAATTGCCAAGAATTCAGCAAGGATTTTGAGCCTTCTCTGCCTCTCGTTTAAGGCATGGTCTGTGCCACATACGTTAAGACAAGCAAAGGTAGCCTGGACAGTAGGGCACAAGGCTGGGAGCTCCGACTCCAGCTTTGCCATTTACCTGCTGTGAGTGGAGTGAGCGGGCCGTGGTCTGCTTCTACTTCTGCCTTCCCTCCCACCCTATGTATGCATTACATATTTAGACCGAGAAGTTGAGGAGTTGTGCTTCTTCTGTTGTACAATTTCAGGTGAGACTTTTGGGTGCTGCTGTTGTATGGGTACTGGTATAATAGACTTGTGGTTTAGGATAGAATTACAATCACTGAGGTAGACTGCATTAGTGCTGTAGTATCCAAGTTATAGCAAGTCCAAGAGTGTTAGCAATGTGGCGTACTGCTGTAGATCCATGTTAGTATAAAGTATTACAAATATTGGTAATAAAGTGGCTGGTGTTTATAACTCCAAGGAGAACAAATTTGCAATCCTGATATAACTTACGTTTTAAAATATTTTTCCCTCCCTCATATAAGGCTTTGGCAGCTCGACTACATCTGGGTTTAACTTCAGCAATCCCGGCATCACAGCATCAGCTGGCCTGACGTTCGGGGTATCTAATCCTGCATCTGCAGGCTTTGGGACAGGAGGGCAACTTCTTCAGCTGAAGAAACCTCCAGCTGGAAACAAGCGAGGGAAAAGATAGGCACCCCTTTTAGGGAAGGGGAAGAGAATCAACTTTGTTCATCTGAAAAGTCTATTTTTCTAGATTGATGCATTAGTTAAATTGCATCCCAGGAGATTTATAAAAATTTTGCTACTTTTCCCTAGTCTGAAATACAAAATGGAATCATATTGAACAGCTATTTTCTTGTGAATAGAAACCCGTTTATGTATTTTTATTTTTGGTCCTAGTTTTAGAAATGTTCTATACTGCATTATTATTAAAGAATCTTGTAAAACCATCTATTTAACCTAATGTTAGTAGCAGAATATTTTTTGTTAATAAGCTTTATACCATATGAATATATGCATATTTGTTTTTTTGTACAGATAAAATATATTCTAGTACAAATACTAGAGTTCATATCTTCTGTTCCTGGATATGGCCTTTAAATCTACTTCAGGGTGTTTTTGTGTATATGGATGTAAATATATACAGTACAGTGCACACATCTGTGTGTATGTATGTGTATATATATGTGTATAAAATACAGATGTGCAAACCTCACCCCATAGACAGGTCTCCTTTTCTTTGTGCGTTCTCTTTCTCCATGTTCCCCTGTGGTCCCATACCTTGATGTTCCGAGGAGTTTCCAATAGTGGGTCCTGGGCTATGTCATCATTGCTTCTTGTGTTCTGTTGTTTAAGACCAGCTGACATACAATGTTTACTATTTCATAAAGTTTGGTAAGTAGTGGTTAGTAGCTGGATTTTTTTAACCTTTTTCTTCACCTATTTAGCAGCCAACTGTAAAGAAGAATCTGAGGTTTTGACACAGACATTTCATAGGTGGTGTTCCCAAACTGGTTTTGTTTTTTCTGCTGAGCTGAACAGTAGAGTGTTGCAGGACTTCAGCTGAAAGTTTAGGATGCCACGAGGTCTGTGTGCAAGCAGAGGGTTGTTGGGCTGGATGAGCTTTTCCCTGCAGTTGGGGGAGATAGGATATGCTATTCTAATGAAAACCCAAATTAGCTGTTACAAAAATGGAGTTGATTCACTAGCTTCTTGTCAGTGCTACTAGCACTGACTTAAAAGCAGTTGCGTATCTGCTGTCAATACGAGGTATAGTACAATAACTTGCTGCTAAGGAATGGAGGAGGAAAATGATGCAATTTGAAGGTTAAACCTCTTGCAACAGTAGTTTATGAATCTTGCATATTACAACATCATAGCTTGTTGTGCTGCATTTCCAATTTGGTGTGCACTAGAAGTAGCTGGGAAAACATCTTAAGGAGGGAATAATAGCTCAATTGTATCTTTGCAAATAAAGATACAGGCTGAAGTGTGAACATGGAACTTTGGAGCCAAGTTGCTTTTTATGTAGAAGATGTTTTGTATATAACATGCATCAAATGAATATTCACAATCATTTTCACAAAAGCACCTTTTTTTCTAAAACAGTTACAGTGCTTAAGATTTTTCTAGTACTAGGTCATTTGCTTTCTATTGTTAGAGTTACTACCATTTTGTATGTTTTGGAAATGATGTCTGCATTCAGCAGTGATTGCTCTTTGACAAATGTTCGGTTTGTCACTTGATCTGATAAAATTAAGGGAAACTGAGCACAGAATTCTTCACTTTTGTACTAGTATGTTATTGCATCTTTGTGAGCAGTCTCTTAGGAAGGGATACAATGGTTTTTTTTAATGTCTCGGAAAAATAAAGCTTACAGTTTATTTTAATTTCAACCTTTTTTTTAAACTTTTATTGGGCTGCAGTCAAAATCGTAATGTTTGTATTCCTTTGTTATTGCTTTTTTTAATAGTTAATATGTTAAACCACTGGACTCTCTTGTAATGTATTAATTTGTGAAACTAATTCTAAATGTGTACTGTTTGTCCCTATGTGCAACTTACCATTGTGCAAACAATAAAACAATAATGCTGTGATCCTTGTAATAAATATTTCCCTATTTGAAAGATCGTTTCCTGCTGTTCTCCTATGTTATAGGAGAAACAAAAATGTCATCGGCTAATACATAGAATTGTTTTTCCTAGAAGTTATGTAGTGCAAAATTATTCTTGCTGAAGTTAGGGCCTTGATCTCTGGATTGAAAGTGAGGGGGTGAAGGGAGGTATTGTATTGTGGGTTTGTCTAGATCTCCTCACAGTGCACTATATAGACCTGGATCGTGGTGTAATGTAACACAGCACTAGGTATGGCTTTGTAAATTTGAAAGCAGTCTTTGCCTCCTGGGTACCTGTGTTCTGTTTCTTTTCACATTAAAGCAACACTTAGGCTGAACTAAGGACATAAGTGAAAAAGTGGTTATGTAATAGAATAATGACATGCTGGAGTACAAACTAAAGTCAAAATGGGATTTGAAATAATTATGTTCCCAGAATATTACTTGGGTGGCTGAATGTAGCCACGATTTTCAGGGATCAGCATTGTATACGCTGTTTGAAAAGTTCCCCACCCCCCGCAATTTAAAGACATGTAGTAAAATTAGAGTGCAAATCACAAATACATCCAAGGTGTGGCTTGGTTATCTACAAGGCAGGTTAAGAAGCTGACCTGTACTTAAACACTGTGAAATGAAATCAAGTCTGGATTATTTGTTCTGTAAAGAAAGAAAAATAAGTACTGGAGGAAGGTTGAAGTCACATATGTAGGATGTGGTTCTCTATTAGTTTGTACCTTGTTGTACGGCTGTGGTGTAAACTTACTTATGTGACCTTTTTCTTTTACTAGAAGTAACTTGTTTTTTCTTCACTCTTCTCCCTACAATGAATGTAGCAGGAGGTAAGATAGCGTTATGCCTTAGATTGCTTGCTTCATGAACCTCTTCCTGGTCCAGCACCTGAAAACTTTCTTTACGTTCACATTTGTCTCAGTTCCTGACAAGTTGGCTAGCTAGATGCTACCACACTTATTGCTTGCTTGCAGATTGGGAGGGAGAAGGTTGAAATAAGGTGGAGTTGGGTAGAGTTTATGCATCTTCCTTACCACAGGAAATCCAAATCCAGCTATACCTTCTCCATCTACGTATTTATAACATAACAGCATTTTGAACCTCAGTTGCTTTTATAGCATCATTTTTAAAATGAAAATAAAGTTCAGGAATGCAGGTTTAGTGGCCTCTGTTTTTTTCCTTCTTTGACATCAGTAGGAATTCTTTGGTTTTCTCCAGTATGCTACTCATGTTAATAGTAGGAATAATCCACAGTCGGTCATGTCCTTACATGTTACTGGTTCTAATACCTGAAATGTTGCAGCAGAAGGTGGGAAGGAAGCACCTTGTAGGTTCTTAGTGAGAAATCAAGAGTAACTATAGAAAAATCCATCTGATTGTACAGTGTAAATGCCTTATGCTCTATATAAGTTTGTTTCCCTAAAACTCTTATTCAAGTTTTAAGAACGAAGAACTGACTATGTGCAAAAAATTGCCAGCAATAAATTAATGCAGTTTTTGAACTAACTGCTGGTACTGTGCTGTCAGGCTGTTTCTCTTTTCCCTCTCATTAAGTACCTTTCAACACTGCAGCTAGTATCTCCAGACGCTGATGGGTGGTTAAAGTATCACAGTAGTAGATTTGTACAACTTCTCATGAAAATCAGCAGTTGGGCTTGGGGAGGGGAGTGACACCGAGTTGGTGCCCGCAGCAGCTCTGGAAGGCAGCAGTCACCCGCTGTGACAGTGCCCGTGGAGCTTCAGCCCAGTTCTAAAAGTCGATCTCCACCTGCCCAGACAGGTAGGTTGCTTAAAAGGAGGATGGAGATGGTGAGTGGGGACAAGAAGGGTGGGGAGGGATAAGGGGATGTAGAGTACAAGGCTTCCTCCTGTGAACGGGGCAATTTGTTTTAATTCAGTTTGGGATCATTGCTTCTGAACTCAATGTTGAATATTTATATGCTGGTATTTTTGTAGTCCTAAATCAACTGAGTTTGTAATATAACTTTTTGTATTGGTTGAATGTTGTGTTTAGTAGGTAGAAATAGATGATAGTAGCAGTTTCATTTTCTACATGGGTGACTTTTTTTTTTTACTGGGGGGGGAATTATAAATTAACTCCATAAGCAAAGGAATTTAAAAAAAATATAAAATAAAGGGAGTCCTGTCAGGAGTCCAATAGCTCTGTTGGAGAATGCTGCTTTCACCAGGTGGCAGGAGGCTGCCAGGTACATACTGCCACTGCAAAGCCCTCGCAGGTGTAGCTGTCATGCAGCATGTCACCTTCTGTTTCCAGGTCACTCACGTTTTCTTACACTTTTTTAAGGTACTAGGATTTTGTTAAACTTCAATATTTGAATGATCCTTCTGACCCGATTGATTCCTGTTACGAGGTTTATTACTTAATGCTTTTTTACTGAGCCTCAGGAATTTAATCTTTATAGCCCATCGCTGCAGTTGAAGTGCCAGTGTGAGGAGGTGAGTAGGCTACATGTTACGTCAGCTTTGATAACTTTTCCAAAGAATGGTTTGCTTTCTGTTTTCTCACCTTCTAGAAGTAAGGCAATTCTAGCTTGTTAGGAACAGGTTATGATTAAGTTTAGAAGCTTCTACAAACTAGAAAAGCTTCTGGGTTGATTTTACTTTTGTTTGAGTATAGATCTGTCCCTACCAAGGTATCAGGTCAATTCTGTGGAACACTTGCATGGAAAACTTGGAATACATACTCCTGTCCTAAACAGGTCAATAGCTGAACAGGCAAGAGATATTCTACTTTTTCATTCAACTAACGTTTCACAGACTGATGGATTCCCCTCCTTCATTTCTCTTCAATGCAGGTGTCACTCTACGGCATGTGCTTGGGCAGCAGCAGGACAGCAGCTTTCTAGAACATGTACTTGCTTCCAAAATCCAGTTCTGATTAAAGGCTGGTGTTTATGTCCTGGGCAAGAAATCCCTTGCTGGCTCTGTGTCTTTAATGTGACATGTGGTAACAGGGTATGCTGCAGAGGTGATGATCCCAGCCACAAAAGCAACCTAGGATGATGAGGTTTTGATCAGACGCTATGGTGTAGTAAAAAGGGAAAGAAATGCAGACTTGACAAATATTTCAAATCAAGTATTCAAAATCAAACTATTTATTATATGAAACTTGAAATTCTGAAAAACACCATGTACTCTTAATAAGAGAAGGGGGTAAGTTCTCATGGGGGGGAAATTGTGACAGTAGACTGAGAAGACTTTCGGTTGGGTGAAACCTTGGGGAAAAAAATAGGCACAGATTATGTACAGTTGGGTAGCTAAAGCTAGTCTATTAACTCCATAGTTAAGTACCTAAGCAGAAGCTACTCTAAACTGAAAAAACACCAAAACCCTCTAATCAACATACATATAAAGGCATCGAACCTCTGAACATCAACACTTTTGCTGTTCTATCCTGGGATAAGGTAAGGTACATGTGATAAAGGAGTCCTTACCAAAAAAAGGTCCACCTTTCAAAAAAGGCTTGGGCTGGGTGGGTCCAAATGCTAAATGGATGTGATGGCAGTGAGCAGTTAGGCCAGCACTACCCAGGTCCTAATTAGTGTGGGGACATCTCTCCATCTCTGCTGGAGATGGGAGGAGGAGCAATGGTGAGCATACCCGTACCTTACCCGTGTGCCACCTTTGTTGTTTCGTGGAGCTGTGCTTGGCATGGCTCTCCAGCGAGTTGCCTCCTTTATCCTTGGCAGCAATGCCGAAGGTAGCGATGGTGGTTCTCATTGAGCATCAGCTCGGAGAAGGTGAACTGACCAAAGTGATAGCAAAAGGAACATGCTAGCATTAATGCCAGGGAAATGAGTCTTAGTAGTGCATGTTATATCAGTTTCAAATAGGAACAGTCTTTTTTTTTTTTTTCTTTTCCCGTTTATTTTGGCTGCCGACTAAGGGAACTGGTGGCTGCCTGCAGGAACTCAGTGCAGCTAACTTCGCCATTGCTTACCCCCATGGTAGCAGTGTAACGCTTAAACTACAAGAATAGCTTTCAAAGAGCAGGCAGGTGTTTGCATACCTCCGGCAGCCAAACCAGAAGCAAGCCTTCTCCCTGGGGAGGGCGAGACCTGCTTCGGCTGTTTGCTAAGCTTACACGGTACAGACCACAAAGGGAAAGCTCCTGCTTGGTCCTGCGGTAGCACAGTGAAGTTGATGCTGAGCTCTGCTCCGAGAGCAAAGAGGGAAGGCTTTTAACGTTTATGTTGGCTTCAAGCACGGTAATGCTCTGTCGGTGCCAATAGCAACCTCTTACTTGTATCAGAGATGCGCAGAAGTGGCTGGAACCGCAGGGAGGCTGTGGCAGCTCGTCCAGATCGCCCTGCGTGGGGCGAGAATCACTGTGCTGAAGATGTAGGTCTAATGCAAATGCCTATTAGCTTATATTTATACTTTATTAATAACAATATTTAGCTAGAAATGCTCGTCTGAGTAATTTGTCACTTCCCTCGTCACCTCTCCCTGCGCTTTATTTCTAGCGCCGCAGCAGCCAGTACAGCTGTTATTTATTGCTCTGTCAGGGTGATGCCCGCACGGTGGTGGTGACGGGGTTTGCCAGGCTTCCGACCTGCTCGGAAACACAGGGCCAAAAGGGGTACTTGGGTAAGATCGTGGGCTCGGGCAGGTGGATGGTGATAGTGTTCCAGCAGTGACAGAAATAGGAAGATTAAAAACCAAACAGGG
>NW_010972787.1:3829932-3835996 GCF_000737465.1 Haliaeetus leucocephalus
AGCGTAGAGGGGGCGGGGGGGGCGGGGGGGGGGGGGGGGGGGGGGGGGGGTGAATTCCAAAGCCTCATTGCTAGTCACGTCATCTTTAAGGTAAGTCGTATTTGAGCTATGCTACTGACATCAAATAAAATAGCAATGATGCAAGCAGATACAGTCTTTTTTACTTCTTTCATAAGCAGTATAAAAAAATGTCCTGATATAAAAAATATTCTCCTAAATAGTTAATTTTGTGCACCAAGTTGCTGCACTAATAATCCCTATATAAAATCCAGACCTGCAAATTAAGCTGTAGTCAGTCCCATTGAACCCTACCAAGAGAAGAAGCACTTTTTTCTTGTCTGGAGCTCATTAGTCTTACTGTACAGGCGGCAATCTGGGCTACAGCTGCACAGCGATGCTGCTTTCACTATATGGTGCCTAAATCCTTGTCTTGCTCTATGGTATTAGGAGATGAGCAACAGTAAATTTCTATTTTGAAATTATCCTTAGTTCTGTTTTCCTGCAGTTGATAAAATGCTCATGCTTTATGCTCTGAGTGGCATTAACTGGAGTGTGAATGTAGATAATTCCTGTACTTTGGGGTTTTTATTTTTTTAATTGAAATAACTTTATAATAATGATGCTTTGTCAAATTGGCCAGTCTCACTGGAAGGGCGGGTTGTGGGAAGATGGATTTAGTCCACAACAAGTAATTCTTCCTTCCTTTTTGTCTGAGGAAGGGGAAAAAACTAAAATTCTTTCCTTTTTGCTAGTCACTGGAGTGGTTGGTTAGAGCAGAAATAATAATTTAATTGGGAAACAGCACCCCTTTCAATTTGAAGATGTGCATATCGGCTTTGTCTCCAGGCTTTTATATACTGTAACAGCAATCTACTGTGTCTTCAGTAAATGGGAGCTCCAAAAAAATCAATGTACTGAGACTCCTGGGAGAAGAGCATGACTGTTGTATCGATCACGGCCGAGTAGTCGGACTTTGCTAACAAACTCCCTGAAGCCCCATTCTGACGGGGCTCAGTGTTGAAACTGGGGGATGTTTTCTGAGAAACAGCCTCCTCTTTAACTTGCTGCAATCTCGCCCTTGTGAATTTGGAGGGAGATGTCCGCCAGCACTTACAGATACTGTTACCCGGTCACCTCCCTTCAGCCTGCATCCCTTACCCCCGCTATCGAGACAGCGGTGCGTTTTGGAGCCAGGCGTGCGATACCGGAGGTGTCTGTACTGGCGGTGATAATGTGGTGCCAGCGCTGATTATCTGCTGTCACTGCTGCGTACGCTGAGACAGCAAGTGCCGATAGCAGAAGCTGAGCTTTGCCTGTTGCTGTGCTTGGTGCCGGTGCAGCCGCTGCAAATTCACAGCCCAGCCCTTGAGGAGTGTGCGAACTTCCTATCATTTCATTCAAAGTTCTTTTTACAGTCCTTTGACTCTTTCTGTGAGATTTTTTTTTTTTTTTAACTTGGGTCATCTTGTTCTAATTATTTTCCAGGAAATGAGAGCCAATAAAAGAAAGCCTTTCTGCTATGAATACACGTGTATTTTAAAATGTAGATATTAAATATGTTCCCTAAGCAGAAATAAAAACCAGTCCAGCTTATGCAAGTAATACCACAATCGGAGTAGCAGTTTGGGCCTTTAAATACATTGACGGTGTTTAAATAATACTTACTGCAGGTATAGATAGCTATACTAGTGTAAAAGGTAGCTAATAACCAGGGTGGGAAGAGGAGGAAACCCGACTAAGTTAGGCTCATACATTCTGGTAACTATCCTCATCTGGGAAATTATGTTAGTGTAACCTGTCAGTAAGGACTGCACTCTCGATTACAACAGTTGTCTGTACAAAACCCATAGCGACGGTTTTAATACCACTACCTTTCCCACTAACTTCACATGGGGGCAGCAAGGCATTGCTTTATCAGCGAGAAGTATGGGTTTACCTGAGAAGTGACTTTGCCAGGAGAAATATAGAAGATGCAGGGATTTCTGACTCCGGTGATTTGTTTATAAGTTTAAAAAAACCCCAAACAACAAAACAAACAGGTTTTTAAATAACTAAACCTCTACATACTGAGTGTGGCTTTCAGATGGGAATTGACTCCATTATTTTATATTACCAGAAAGAGGAATCTCTGATGATGAAGTGTTAAGCTGCAATATGTAAGTGTACAAACTGCAATAAAATCCAGCTCTTGCGGTAAGCATGGCCTGGCTTTTACATGCCAAGTGATCTAAATGATAGTAGTGTGATGATGAAGTCTAGCTTTTTCTCTGGGAGAAGGGAGGGAGAAGACTTCAGGTTACGAGTTTTAATTTACATTCCTGATTTGCAACGTTGTGGACAAAACTGCAGAGCCAAAATAATTCCCAAATCCAGATTCTCGAGGTTTCTGGTGAGGTTGCAAAATTATTTGACAGTAATGATGTAATGGTAGATACAGTAGCTAAATATAAGGAGAAAGGTACATAAACCTGTTTGGCATCCAGGGCTGGGCAATGAAAAGCAGGTAATCTCACTTGTACCCAAGTGACTAGAATGAAACCAAATATCCCAAAGGGGAAGAGAAGAAAGCATCCCTCCGCCATCTAAAGTTTATCTCCGATGGGTTGAAAGGAAAAGGGGATAGGAGTTGCTGCCAGTTTTGTGTCCCTTTTACCATCAAGGGAATGTGGCAGGTTGCAGAGAGCACGAGTTGGAAATATGATAGGGAAAGCAAAACATCCCTAACAGCGAGGGCCACTTACAGACCCACAGAAGCTCATGGCAGCTTGGAGAGTTGCATCGCAGGGTTTTCCTCTGCCTGGCTCTAAAGAGGTTCCAACCAAAACAGACGGAGATACAGAATAAGGTGACAGCTCTGTGTTCTGGCTTTATCTTGGAGAATTTGTAAGATGGACACCCAAGGGGGAAGGAGAGGGACTGTTGTTTCTTACTTATTATTGTTGCGGTTTCCTCTAATTTGTCCTTTCTCTTCTTTCCTTCCTGTCCAACGCGCGCCGGCACAGCCAGCCGAGGCAAACGTTTGCGGTACCTCACTGTGACCGGTTCGGCAGCTCAGACTCAAGGTGGGGTGGTTTTCCCCCTGTTCAACTGGGAGCTGTTAAGGATGAAGGACATCTTTTTGTATTATCCCTCTTTTCATGCCTTTCCTATTTCTGGTGCCTTTTTTTTTGAAGTAGAAAAACGAACGAAAAAAGTAGTAGTTGCGTTTGCAAGGAGCTTTAGCAAATGAGGCCTGCAAACTGAAGGAAAGCAAAGCACCATGCTCTGAAGGCACATAAATACTTTTGAAAAATTCCCATCTGTAGAGGGGTGCAGCAGTAAAACAGCAAAAATGCCTTTAGTATAATAAGGAGAATACCTGTCAATGCAGTGACTGCATGAATTTACCAGGTAGGAAGATACCGGTCTTAGGCAGTCACTTAAGCATGCGGTGGCGATTATCCTGCAGCAGCTTTGCCTGCAAGGCTCAGCATCCGGGTCCAGCACCTGCGCAGGGAGCTGCGTCTCACCTCCATGCCGGGGCACGCACGTGTGCGGGGATCGCTCTCGCACAGCCAGTGCGATGGCTGGACACTGGGTCCTATAAAAGCTGTGATGTGCTGTAAATGTACTTATCCCCTACACTGCTGCACAGGCAGTTTGCAGTTCAGAGTGTTAAAAATGATATGGAAAATGCACTGTATCAGTTTCAGACAACTAGCAAAAGTAATTTTAACTCTTAATTTTCCCTGCTCTAAGTGGGAATATTTTTCAGGAATCACAGAACAGCATGTGAGCTCCTCAAATGACTGAAATGAAACGTCGTATTTGCTTTCCTGCAATCATGTATTTGGCTTGAGAAGGGCAAAGAACACTTCTACTGAGCCAAAGGCCTCAGAAAACTACACCTGGTAGTAGTAGTAGTAAAAATTCAGAGACTTTTAGAAAAAAATAAAACAAAGTTGAAGCAGATAATGGAGTTTAATAGACTATGTGATCATTATTGAATATCTCTAGGCTTTAAACATCTTTTTGCCCACTCTAACACATATATGATGTTTCAATTATATCTAAAAGCCGCAAGATGCTCAGTTTGATGGGACCCCGTGAGTTTGGTGTCCTACAGGATCTGGGCCCTTAAGTGATGGGTTTAGTTTACATTGAAATAGATTGAGCTAATGTTATGAGATTGCTTGATACAGGAAAGTGAAGGAAAAGTTGCAGAGTAGAAAAGACTGTTGCTCATGTATTTTCACATATTTTCGTTTGGGTTTTTTTTGTGTGCTTTAGACTTTAAATCATACAGATATTACCTGATCAGCTTGTAAAAACAGCTAGGAAAAAAAAAAATCTTTACTAATTAGTCTATTGCCAAATAATACGTTCTGAAGCACTTTGCGAAGTGCCAAATGTTTTAAGTTTTACAAAAGCATCATGAGGTGAGCTATTATCTCTGGTTTTACCCAGACAAGTTGAGACAGATTCTGAGCTTGAATATATTAAGTACCTGTTACAGATAATCTCTGCAGGGGATCTGGTGCTGGTGTTTTGTTGCGATCGAGGCTCCTAACTGGGAATACATATGGGCTAGATGGTAGGTGAGAAGTAGACTATCTGCTCATCGTCTGTTGTCGCTGTTGGAAGAGGTCCACCTTACTGAGTATCGGTGGAACCATCGACTCAAAGGATGGGGCTGGGAAAGTATTTTGCTTGCTACGTATAAAAGAACCAAGAAGCTGCTTTTCTTATTATGAAAATGTCAGTCCAACCCAGGTTTACAGAAAATGATCTTGCAGGAATACCTCTGTGAATGTAGGTAGGCATTTAGCTGCTGTCACTCGGGGCTGCCAGACACCCCAACAGGTCACTGGCAGGGGCTCAGGGTTTTAATTCCTTCTCCAGATGATCCCCTTCCCTCACCGCTGACCTGGGGTGTCTTGGGCGATGGGTGCTCTGGGTGCTGCGGGCCGATTGTGTGAAATCCATCATCAGTCACGACTGTCCGTGGCGCGCTCCTCGCCCCAAACCCAACACGCTGGAGCTGACAGCTCTGGGTAGCTGCTGCTGGTCAGGTTTTGAGACGGAGCATCTCGTGCTCCATCACTCAAATGGCTGCAAGTTTCTTCTCGTTTGTCCAGCTGGGTCCATACGGGCGGCACAGAACCCGTCGCCCCGCAATCCCACTTTTCATCTTGATAACTCCGAGTTTTTCCAAAGGTTGGCTGCTCCGGGTTACTAATCGTCTCTGAGGTAAGGTGCAAGATGCGTGGGAACCGCCTCAGCACCCTGCCCTTGCCGTGGCGTGGCTCTGGCTACGGGCTGAGCCGTGAAAGGGCTGGGGCTGGGAAATAACTCCCTGGGAGCCGAGGGGGCAAAATGCAATTACCTGGGCTGTAATTTGACCAGAAGCTGCTGGTCCAGCCTAATACCTCTGTGAAAGCCTGCAGCTGTCTAAGAGCGGCTGAAAAGAGAACAAAAGAGGGAGATGAAAATGGAGGGGGAAGGACTGGCACGTTGTTGGTGAAAGACAATCGTTTAATTGAAGAAGAAAAGCTTGAGAGAACTAAACGGAACTTTGCGGTCACCTTCCTTGCAGCGAAACGACTTAGCAGCAGCATTTAAAACCGGAGCCAGCTACCAGAGCTGCCCCGTTTCTGCCTTTTTATCAAACGAAGTTTTTTTTTTTTTTTTTAATTGACCTAGTGCGGGGGTGAGCAGCAGTTTCAGTCGGCAGCACGCGAGGCGACTTTTTTAGGGAGAGAGAAAAAAACAAACCCAAACTTTCTTCGTCGGGAAGAGCACCCTTGCGCCCTTCCCCGGAGCCCCCGCTGCCCCTCAGAGGCAGAAACACCGGCCCGCGCTCCCGGCGGCGGCCTCACCCCCACCCGTGAGGGGGGTGGACGGGGGGGGGAGCACCGGGACCCCCACCCCCGGCGGGGGGTGGGGGGGGTGTCAGACGGCTTCTAGCTTTTCCGTGGTGGGGAAATTAGTTTGGGTCGTAGCGCCCGACGGGCACCGCGGGGCTCAGGGAAGCGGCGGCGGCGCTGCACCCCCCCCTCCCCTCACTGACATCCCCCCCCTCACA
>NW_010972787.1:3837180-3840514 GCF_000737465.1 Haliaeetus leucocephalus
CGACTTCTAGCTGGCGCCCGCTCTAATTTTCTATGTTCTTCCAGCACACATTCCTTCCCTGCATAGGACTGCTTTTTACCAGACGGTTGAGTTTCGAGGATAAACTCAAGTCTTTCCACTGCTGTTGTTTCAAAAAAACGCCTCCGCGGCTTCCCAGCGCCCTCGCTGCCATCCACATGTGCTGAACGCACTAGGAGTAGCCCGAAGTGATGTTATAATTAGGACAGACTTGCTCTCGGAAAACTTGCATGTTACAGTCTGTAGCAAGTGCGTGCACCTGCTCAAGAGCTGCTGCAGCGCCAGGCGCAGAAGTAGCGACAATTCTTTGCAAGCCTTTTGTTTAGAAAGTGCTAAAATAATAGAGGAAATGTGGCCTTTTGGTTATAACTTGCTCTGTGTCATCAGCTGTGCAAGGAGGCGTTCCGACTTGAGCGGACAGATAAACCCCTTTTTGCAGTTCTGAGGACAAGGCATTTTTCTTAACAATTAATTTTCTTCATTAATAGTTACTGTTCAGCAGGTTCAGGAGCTGTCACTCCGCGCTGGCACTGGTTAACTTGCAGGAGGGGCAGCTGCTGTGCCAGGGCACGTCGTTGGCAGCAGCTGTGTTAGTGCTAGTCAGGCAGGGGTCTGCAGCCCTGCCCGGGTCTTCGGGCTGCCGGGTTTCAGTGGAAATGATGAAGCCCAAGGCATGTTGCCTGGAGCGTTCGCGAGCGCTGGAGGAAGGCACTCTCCCCTCCTTAACTCCCAGATGCATCGATGCAGATTTCTTACTGAGGCAGAGAAAACAGCTTTTTCCCTGGGAGTGCAGAGTAATCGGAGCCCAGGTCCTTCTGAGGATGGTGTTCACTGTCCGCCTTGTTGAGCTCCCAACCCCACCGCTAAAGCATCACCCATAACCTTCTGCTCCCACCCCTCGCCCACCCTCACTCCTCCTGCCCTGATGTCCCTTCTCTAAGCCTCGCAAGGTCTGCTGGTAGTGAACCTTTGGCGCGTGGTTTCTCCCTAAACCCAGGGCTGAAGCACAGAGTGGCCGGACACTCATCCTGGGGGCTGCGGGGTGGCAGAGCCCCCGTGATGGCTGCCTCGTCACCGCCTGGCTCTCTCCCTGCCCCAAGGGGTGCCAGCAGTCAGAGAGGGCTGGTGATGGGGAGGGATGCGATGCAGCACCGGGGTTTGACCGCCCTGTGCTCCTGGGCAGATATCCTGCCCGAAGTATCTCCCTATGGCACTGTTCAAACCCAGCGGTCTCTTGCCTGATTTTTCTAGGAGGGTGTATCGGAGACAAGAGCTGGTGAAATGTGGAGCGGTGGTTGATGTGGACTTGACCACCGTTGATGGGAGCGAGCTGTCCTCCATCGAGGCGCGGGGTGTGGGCTTTCCTCTCCGCTAATAACTTTAAAGATGCTTTTGGAAACTCCAGCCATTGGTTTTAGTAGCCCTTTTCATCTTCCCTGTGTAAAACGCTCAGCCGTAGACACAGCTTTTAGTGCTCACTCCCCTTGACCTGTGCTGGGGGGAGGTGGGCTTGGCTGGGGTCGGGGGGGGGGGCTTTTGCCAGAGCTGCTGAGGTTTGTCCCTGACCCCAGTGACGATGTTTTCCTTGCTGTTGCAGTGCCCATCTACGTGCCGTTCCTTATCGTTGGCTCTGTATTTGTCGCCTTCATCATCTTGGGGTCGCTGGTGGCGGCTTGCTGCTGCAGATGCCTGCGGCCCAAGCAGGAGCCCCAGCAGAGCCGAGCCCCCGGGGGCACCCGCCTGATGGAGACGATCCCCATGATCCCGAGTGCCAGCACCTCCCGGGGTTCCTCCTCCCGCCAGTCGAGCACCGCCGCCAGCTCCAGCTCCAGCGCCAACTCGGGGGCCAGAGCCCCCCCGACCCGGTCCCAGACCAACTGCTGTTTGCCAGAAGGGACCATGAATAACGTCTACGTCAACATGCCGACCAACTTCTCGGTGCTGAACTGCCAGCAGGCTACCCAGATCGTGCCGCACCAGGGGCAGTACCTGCACCCCCAGTACGTGGGCTACGCTGTGCAGCACGACTCGATGCCGCTGACCCCGGTCCCCCCCTTCCTCGATGGTTTGCAGAGCGGCTACAGGCAGATCCAGTCTCCCTACCCGCACGCCACCAGCGAACAGAAGATGTACCCGGCTGTGACTGTGTAGCGCCGGCGCCTTCCTCCCCCCTCCCCACACGGCAGGTTTTAATATCTAAACTGAACAGAGGAGAAATACTTCCTCGGAACGAAGCTCCCAGAACATCGCTTGTAAATAATTTTGAAAGGCTCATGCATGTCAGACAGTGTTTATAAACCATTTATTTTCATCGGGGTCCATTGCCAGAAACTGTAGGATGATATCTCTGAATTAACGTTGCCAGATACGCTCTCATTCCAGTGCATGATTTACAGTGGCGAAGGATTACGCTGAAAATGCATATGTATTTCAGATCGCTGTACTTGCGAGATAAATGCCGGAGCCATTAAGTGCCCTTCAGGTATGACATGGTCAGAAGTATTTGCCTAATTAATTCGTAGAAAGAGTTTTGTTACACTGTACAAGACCGCAGTACTTCTTAAGAAACCTCTTTTCTCCCAGCTCCTTAATGACATTTCCCATTGCTTTACAGACAATCAGTCGCAACCGAGAGCCAAACAGTGCAATCCCTGTGTGCCGGGTGCTGGTACCAGCCCCCATGGCTTCTTACGCACCCCCGGTTTGGGGTGAAGTGCCATGAAAGGCTTAGTCTTGCAAAGACCAATTTTCCTTGTCCCTGGTATTTATGTAGAAATTAGAAGAGTGTGAATTATTTGGCTCTTCCTTCCAGTGCACTTGAAACCCCTCTTGATTTGCTTTTGCCTCAAGATCAGGACGCCGTGGTGGTTTGCGCAGACTTTATCTTTGTGAACTTTTTACTAAAAACAAGGTACGAGGTGCTTGTTCTTCCTGACGCTCAGCAAAGCTTTTGGTGCAGCTAGCAGCATCTGAGCTGAAACTGCCGTTGCAGAGAAAGGTCGTACTGTGACTCCGAACATGCCTGATTTAACCTCACTTGCCATGAAACAGTAAACCCGTGTGAATGCGCGCGAAGTTGTCAGCCCCAAACCCTGCTCGCGATCGAGTCTGACCGTAGGAAAACAGGCTTTGTTCCCCCGCCAGCCCCCTCCGAGTCCCCAGCCCTGCTCCGTTGTGGGGGGATGCTGGTGGGGGTCACACAAAGCCGCCCCAACCAGGATGCAGAGGGGCTGGCAAAGATTTGAAACCCATCCCCTTTTCTTCTTTACCCGTGGGGCAGGGGATGAGGAAGGCACAGCTGTATTTAAAAATAAGG
>NW_010972787.1:3840524-3901061 GCF_000737465.1 Haliaeetus leucocephalus
AAATCCAACCAAAGGATGAAGGTGCTTGCAGCTCCCCGTGATGCCATGGGGGTCAGGGAGGAGGGACAATGCTGTGAGGGGAGGGGGGACACTTCACACTGGAGCTGCAGGCTCCGTCTTGCTTTGCTGCGTCTGGGGAAAAAATACCTGTCCAGGTTGAAGAGGCAACAGCATTCTGGGAATTATCAGACCGTGCTAATTGTAATATATCACCCTGGATGAAACAAGCTATTTAAGGCTGGGTTTTGTTTCTTAAAAAAAAAAAAAACCAAAACACCCAAAACCCTTAGTTTCTGCATTTCCATCCATTCGTTCTTCAGCCAAAACACTGCAACAGAGGGCATATACCAAAACCGGGCAATTACTGTAACCAGACCAGAGCTGATGAAAGGTTTCTTATTGTCTGATACTGTATCAGTATGTAGCAATAACTGTGATACTACTATTTTTTTTGTATGTCTGTTTTTAAATTACACATAGGTGTGGAAGCAGTGCCAAATCCAATGGCTTACTCGTAAACACGCCACACACAGGCAGTCTGCAGCGAGCAGGAATGGTTTGACCACTGACACAGGAAAATGAATAGGTAATTTATCCCGGATCTGCTGTTCCTGGCTGCGATCGCTCGTTCAGCGTGTAGGACCTGGGCAGAAAGCTTGGCTTACGAAACCCAGCTTCCCCTCCAGCCCGGCTTTGGCAAGGCTGGAGGTGTGGGGTGGCTGCTCGGCTCTGCCGCAGAGCTTCCAAGGCAGCCGCTGCTCCGGCGCCGGGTGCTGCTGGGCTTTCGAAGGACCCAACGCGTGCTCGGGTCTCCTGGGGAAACTGAGGTTTCTACCTGCCCACGTTGTTGCAGCTCGGTCGCGCCGACCTTCCGAAGCTGAGTGAGTTGGCACGGGGGCTCGGGTGCCTTCAGCTTCTCGTGGGTTTGGCAGGAGCTGGAGGTGCTTGGCCCGAGGGGAGACCTGGCCTGTTACCGTGTGGCCAGACAACAAGCCCATCCACACGTTCGTGATCTTTTCCAACTGTGAACCAAGTCAGCTCTCACCCCCACCGCCCCCCCCCAGCGCATGCTGTCTGCCTTGCACATGCCCTGGCAAGGATACCTCCTCTGACCTACGAAATTCAGGTGAAGCTCTTCTTTGTATATTGTTTACTTGGTTAAAAAGAAAAAAGAATAAGTTAAATTTAAGTCTGTAGAAAATAATTTGCAACTGAAGGCAGAGAAACCTGAGTTGTAATAAAAGGAAGTTTGTGAGATGTGGTGGTTTGTTTTTTTTTTTTTTCATGTCATGTACAATAATGTAAAACCAATGTTACCATTTGATATAGCTTTTAAATCTCTGAAAGGGCACTTGCTTTAAAGTGTTTCTTATAACTGAAGAAAAAAGCCCCCATTGTTTCTTAATAAATACTTTATGGTGTGACTTTTTGTTTGCTTTGTTATAGGTTTTCCTTCAGTTAATGCTTTACTTTCCTCCATCTACAAGAGCACATCTGACCAGCCCAGTTCTCCAGACCCTGGCAAAGAGCACAGTTAGGATTTTTTGACTGTTTTTAAAGAGTAACAGTAAAAACACCACCTTACATGGCTGAAGGCTGTGCCTGGGTGGAGCACGTCTGAGGGGGCACATTTGGAGGGGAGCAGGGAGCGGGCATCTGAGCTTCGGGGGAGCTGGGGACCCTCATGTGCCAGCGGCCACAGGGAGGTTGGGGAGCAGGATGGGCAGAGCCCATGGCCCCATCAGGCTCGCCCTTTCCAAATAATGCCAAATACTCTGCAGCAAATGGCATTTTTTCAGAGGATTTTTGGTTTCAGTTGGCTTCATGGTTACCAGGATAGGAAATCGGGCCTTGTTGGATCTGCCTGTTTATGACTCAAATAGGAAAGAACAGTTGGGAAAAAACCATAGCCTTGGTCAGTCTGTACGTAGCACGTCCCAAAACGCCACGGAAAGCTGGCAGGGAAGGAAGGGGTCAGCCACGGCTTAGAGCAGATGTGCTGAGGTGACGAGCACTTCGCAGCAGGAGAGGCCAATAGTTTGTGTCAAAGCTTTTTCTCCTATTTTTATAGGTTGTGGTTTGGTTTTTTTTTTTTTCCATGGCATTTTTTTCCCTTAGTCAAGAGGGGTAGGGTTTTTCCTGCTGCACATAGTCACTATGGATGGCACGGGGAAAGGAAGTGTGGAAAGTGGTGCTGATTAATTCCAAGCAAGCTCAAGCGGTGGTTAGGAAAGATGCATTTATTTACTTTTTATAGGCTACAGTGCTAGTTAAGAGCAGGCTCTATTTGGTTGTAATTCAGCAGGACTATTCCCACGTGTAATACAATAACTGGAAAAGCCTGGTGCGGTGCTGCTGCGTAGCACTGTGCCGTGGCAGCCCAAGGGTGAGCTCGGACCACGGATGAGGATAGGTACGGCGGCTCTCGGGTCCTACCAGTGAACATGCGTCTGCTCCGTAGGAGAGCCAGGCTTCTCCTTTTCTTTATAATACAAGAGCCTAAAAATCTGAAGCTTAAAAAATCACAGCCACACTTCCAAACCTGCTGCATGGCCCGTAAATGCATTTTTAGCCTTATATGGCTGCAAGAAGCGATGGAAACACTCCTGCAGTCACTTCACCCATCCTGCAGCCCTGGCCAAGTGCTCCCCATGGGGCTCTCCGTGGCCGGTCATGCAGCTCGGTGCGGGATGACGCATGGCTCAGGAAACCTACCCTGAGAGGCTGTACGCCTTTTTCCTTGCTCAATTTCATCCTGTTACTCAGTCCTATCTTCCCAGGCTGTCCTAAACAATTCCTCTTTTTTTCCTGCTGTTTACACCCCTTAAACTTGCAGTTTAAAGTATATGGCATACTTTTTCAGTGCCTGTTTCTGAATACCTTGCTACCTATTTAAGGCACTGAAGTGGTCAGTACTGTGCCGTGCCAGGGATGGTGTGCACAGTAAGCAGTAATGATGGTGGGGAGAAGCCAGTAAAACCCATACAGGCTGGGCTGGCACCGGTTTGCCCATAGCACATACCAGCGTGGCATCGGTGTCCCCAAGGCAGCCGTACCCCATCCCGCCAGGCGCAGCCAGCACTGACCCACGGTGCCCAAACCACTGAGCCGTGTGGGGAAATGGCACAAAATTCTCACCAGCAACACGACACCCTCACAA
This sequence comes from Haliaeetus leucocephalus, assembly GCF_000737465.1. Lineage (NCBI taxonomy): Eukaryota > Metazoa > Chordata > Aves > Accipitriformes > Accipitridae > Haliaeetus > Haliaeetus leucocephalus. Next base: position 3,843,685 of record NW_010972787.1, read on the forward strand.
CACTCGTACAGAGAACCGCTCTGAAACGTCTAACCTACTAGCTGGCATTGTCAAAGCCTATTCCTCCCCCTCAGCACAAGATTTTCGTGTCCCCATACAGCTGTTACCAGCCAGCGCCGCGTTCGTTAGGGGAAAGCGGACCTTGGTGCGATTAGAGGCCATCGCTTAAATGTGCCCGTAATGGCCACAGGAGAGGGAGCTGGGTTTGGGTCCCAGCTCAGCACATTAACCTCAGCACCTCCCTTTCAAAATATCTAATTTGCTGTTCATTTTTTGTCTTACTGGAGCTCTTCTTTCCCCTCCAGATTTTCTGCTTTCCTGTTCTTTTCCTCCCACTGAAGTTGTTACTAAATATTATTCCCCACATGTATTCCCTTGTATTTTTCCAAGCTGAATCTCATTTTATTGTTTCCTGCTCATATTTCTTGCTTCTCTGTAGGTCCCTTTGTATTATTTCTCTGTCCTCAGCGGGGTTTGCAACATTTTCCTGCCCAGGATCACTTGCAAATGGACTGAACAAGTCACTTAAGCCTGTGACATCCTTTCTCCCCTTCCCCTTCTGCACCAAATGGAGCCAGTTCAGCGAGACCCTGCCCTCCCTGGGGGCTCACAGTGTCCCCCGTCCTGTAGCAGAGCATTTAATCCCTGTGGCAGTATTTCTGTGCAACCTCAATGGCTAAATAACACCAGTCACTGGTGCTGTAAAGTCGTCTTGGTCTCAGTATTTGGAAAACCAGGAAGGCAAACATTGCGCTAGGCATGGCCAAAAAGTTGCTAGGTGTGTCAGAGGCTGAGTGTCTGCTTACTCCCTGATTTTCATTAAAAGAGGGGAGACAGACCTCTCTGGAGTGTAACATGAATCACAGCTCTCAGACTGCCAAGTGCCTCCAGCATTGTAGTGGCCACTGGCTTTGGCAAAAGAAGGTTCATTTACTTTTTCCTAATATTTATCAGTTTTGGTGGTTATTTCTGATGAGAGGAAACCACGCGGGTAACAACTCAGTCACCTTCTGCACTGGGCAAGGCCTGGTGGGCACACGCAGCTCGCCAAGGACAGACATCGTTTCCTTCTCTCGTTTGCGTTGTTGACAGTACATCAGGAAACACGAAAGAAAACTCACCTTAAACTTTGAAAACAGAATCTTGTCTGCCATCACAGGCTGTTTTCACCCACTTCCTAGGCTTGTAGTAGCAAAAGTAGAATTCAAATATTCAAGACAGCATAGAAATAACATCCTTTCTCATGCAACATGATAATCCTTCACTTTCAGATAAGCAATCCCTTATTTACTGTTACCAGTCCTTCAGAAAACCTCCAGCAAAATCAAGGCAAACAGTGATACATCAAGCTGAAAAATGTTGCTTAATTCAAAAGAGGAGTTGCTTTCCATCAAGCCTTCCTCATGTTTAATGCTGAAGCAGCTCAGGGCACGGCCCACGCTGGTTTGTGTTTGTAGGTTAACTTAAAAACCAAAAAGCAGGAAGGCACCGCTTCAGATCCTATCAATCCTCTTCAGCTAGGGCAAGCGAACATCGTGTCACACAGCAGTAATAACGCAACAATAAAATAAAATTCCTTCTCTATCTCCCTTCCAGGATACTGAGCAACTTCCTTCAATCAGGTTTGGAAAGTACTTTGAAAGCTGATGGGGACAGGCTGGTGGAGCGTTCGATCCTACTGGGCAGAGCCAAGCTTAGCTGGGCCACAAACTTCCCAGAGCTCGATGGCACCACGGCCACTCGCCCCAGGACAAGTCTGACCCCTTACAGGACATTGCTCCTCCGAGACAAGGATGCCAGCGTGTTGTGCGGTCTCTGCTATGATTTATTACCTGAATAGTAAAGAGTGGCTTATGCAGCTGCTAATTCCCTCAATATTTGCTTTTGAGAGGAAGAATTCCATTGACTTTGCACATCAGACAGTCTGTGCGTGATTGTAAATGTCTCATTATGGGGGAAAAGTGATTCTCAGTTTACATCTGTGCAAACCAAAAGCAACTGCTGTAGACCTCCTGTGCAGTCAGAATCAGGCTCTCAGTTTAAAAGCTAAAATGCCACCTTCACTATGTATGGATAAATATGTACAGTCATTATACAGGATTTAATCAACATGCATGAAATAGGTATGCAGCTCAAGCTCTGATACTGGGCACGTCCAAATGGACAGACACTAAGACCATGTTACATTTTTTTCCAGACAAAGACCCATATTAGCATGCTTGCAGGCACTTCTTTCCACAATGTGGAGAAAGGAACGGGGGAGATGGACCAGCACAGTTACAAACCCAGCATATTATACATATCCAGCCCAACCCACAGACCCCTTCTTCCAGTCCTCTTTCTCCTGAGGGACCAGGAGGTGCTCCTGCTGCCTGTACTGGTTCCCAGCAAGTACCACCAGCTCCACAGCATCCGTCAAGACCAATGAACCAGTCTTGTTTTACTGTGACAACTGTGCTAGACGCGTGCGATCCGGCTGCAGGTTGTGCCAGCCAAGCCATCAGACACGAGGTGGTCCGAGCGCTGAGGCTCCCAGGCACTCCACTGCAGGGTTTAAGTGCCAAAACGCCTTTAAAGCTTGCAGCTTCAGCACTCAAGGGCCTGCTTCGTGTGACCCAGCAAGCTCAGCGTCCCCACCGCTCCAACAACAGGACACCCTCAGGGGCAGCACCCAATACCATGGGAAATGCAGAAGGGAACCAGGACCACCTCTTCCGCCATCACCCCGCTGTCCACCGGAGCAGTCACGGCATGAAAATGCAAGATGAGCTCCCTCCTATCAAGCCTCGTCACGGCGTGTCCCCCGGAGCAAGGTCTCACCAGCATGGTTCACCGTTGCCCCACCTTGGACGCAGCCCACTCACCATCTGCCTGAGAGCTCCCTCCTCAGCGCGGGCAGCCAAGAACCAGCAGCCGCTTTCAAGGATGTTTCAAGGCTCATTTCTCTGCAGCCCCGTATTTCTGCCAAGGAGGAAGCAGGAGGAAACTCTTTCCAAGTTTCTGAGGACCTGCTGCACCCCAAAAGTTGGGGGAACTTGAAGAGGCGCGGGGCTGCGCTAGGAGGCTGGGTACTGTGGCAGCAGCGCTCACAGAAAGGGATTACATTTCTGAAATCTTCTTGCTTAACATTCCTCAACAGGACCTTTCTCAGTTACACTTATTTTTTAATGCTCCCATTTCAGACTTGAGCATTAACCTTCGGGTTTAGGGACTTTGATTCTCCTTTGGTCTGGTATGAGGCACCAAAGCCTGCCGGCAACGGACTTAACAGCTGCTCTGGCAAATAGTTGGCTCTGGGACGTGAGCACTAGACAGTCTCACAGCCCTGCCCGTCAAACTGTTAGAGGGAAAGTCTCTGAGGTGATTAGTCAACTAATATATCTAATAAGGGTTTTAAGCAGCAATCTGTTATATTTAACAATTCTGAGATTCATTTCCTTTTCAGTGCGCTGTACAAGAGACAACAGTGCAGGGAGCAGTCAGCTAAGCATCAAGTTCTCCCACCACCAACCGAATAAAGCTTATTCAAGCTTACCATCAATTTTACTTTGGCATAATTGATTGCCCAGATGTGTGAGAAGCTTTTACATACAGCGAAGTTCCTGCTGCTACACACTTGAGGGCTGGACTGCTGCTACAGAGGCCCAGGGAAGGAGCAGGCGTTTACCGCTGCACAACAGGGATACACAAGGAGTTCATCGCTGGCTTTTTATTTCTCTGCAAAGGAAAAGCAGGTACTAGGTCTGGCTTCTGGGATAAAAGTGTTTTGAAATGCGCTCAAGCAGTAACTCGTAAAGGGAAGAGGGGAAATTTGGCTTACACCTCCTTTTTGTTTCCTAATTTTAAAAATCCAGAAGTAATTTGTTGTTTTAAAAAAGTCTCTCTATGCTCTTAAAAGTGGTTCTGTCGGCAATCTATAACGAAAAAAACCAGTCATCAAGTTATAGCACCCCAAGGAAGAAAAGTTTTAGCCAGACTATATATATAAATATGCATTTTGTTCCTGATAAAATCTGTTTAATTCCAGTGTCTAATAATATTTAGACAAAAAGATCTCTTTGTTAAGGCTCATGCACTTTTACTTTCATAAGGGTCTTGTAATGCATGTTCCCCATCAAAAAACCGAGTAAGGCCAATCTTCTCTGCAAATTTAACTTCAGCCGTGACTCGAGTATCAGTAGGATGCTGCTGTTGCCTTGAGCTGGCTGTGCCCTGAGGTCTCACAGCCCAGGCTCGCCCGGCCGAGCTCTCCGGTGTGCCACCCCCAGCTCACCAGCAGGTCCAGCGCGAGGGACAAGGTGGCTCACAGCTCCCTATGAAAAAATATTTGTTAAACAGAATGAACACATCATAGCAGAGAGGATCACAGCACGCGTCCCCCGGAGCACAGGGATGCAGAGCTACCGGGGACACAAGAGCCTTTGTGTTGTGCTTCGCACCGTTGGTCTTGCTTGAGGCAAGCGAGCTTGAGAGGTACTTCTCCGGGCAAGGCAACGCGAGCGAGCTCGGCAGCATCGGCTGAGCGCCGTCAGCAGAGACTGGACATGATATTCCTGACGAGGCAGAACCAGGAGAGATCCTGCCCCTGCGCTCAGGAGGGTTTGGAGAAAGGCATCTCTCGTGGTCTTGCATCACTGCACATCTCGATGTGTCATCAGACCGCTCTCCCCCCACAAACGCAAGAGCATGCGGGCCCGGTGTTCAAAAAGCCTCTTGCAAATTTAGATGCAAGAAAGGAGCAAAGGAAATTTTAGGGCTTAATCTTCCCCTGCTGTGTCTACGTGACTTAGCTGGGACAAAAGGTTTCCCAGGTTTATTTTGGTGAAGCCTTGGTGAGATCAAAGATATTATTTGTAGGAGAATATCTGTCCATCTAGTTTATGTAAAAAGATGGTTTTCCCCTGGAGACATTATTCAAAGATCAGGTACCTGCTCTAAGCTCACCAGTACCATTCTTATTTTGCCATACTAGTCTTGCATTTGGGGCCTGATCTGAGACCCACTAAAGGCACCCAAACCTTGTCCTTGGCACTAACAGAAGCAGGCCCTTAAAACACACCCAAGAGGTCATGAAAAAATAAAAATAATCCACTCACCAGCTTTGCAGGCTAAATCTCAAATGCATTTAACATTGAACTCTTGCTGCAAAACTTGTGGGGGGGATAAAACAAACAAGCTTCTGTCCATTGGATTGCTTTAATAAAAGGTTTATTGGAAATATTTTTGTGCAGACATACAACAGTCAACAATGCTGTTCAAAGCTACAAATTTTCTAAGTTTTCCAAACCTTCTAAAAATACAAGTAAATGACCTTCATTTGTATTCAGTCTAGGAGGGAAACAAACTCCACTGTAATGCTATGCTGTATTTAAACTACCAGAGGACATTAATAGGATGTGAAAATGGTAACACTTCTAGAGGAAAAAACCCACACACCACTGCTGCTCTGCTGGGAGCCAATTAAACATCCCCCCACAGCATTACTCCTCTCTGCATATCCAGATTAAAACCTCCCCATCTGAAACAATATTTAAGCAATTCGAGTACAGATACGACAGACAAGCGGGCACATGACTTGGCTCGCTGATGAAAAAGATGCTGTTAAAGTTCCTGTCACTCAAGCCGCTGAATATTTGACCTCCCAGCGCAATGGGCTGCACTTCGGGGGCAGGAGGAGGGACACGGGGAGGTTTTCAAGTCGGGTGACTCTTCCAACACACACATGCACACACAGTCCCAGAGGGCTTGGCTGCCTCATTGCTTTATATTATCTGGAGCCCTTTTTCTTTTTTAAAAAAAAAAAAAAAAAAAAAAAGGTTGAAAAAAAACTTCGAGCAACTTTCAGTCTAAGGACTCTTGATAGTAAGAACAGCAAGTGCCTGCATTCCCGTCCTGAATCAAAGTATCAGCCAGAAGGGCAAAGGAGAGCATATTCACTGTCTGTTAAATTCCATGTTTTCTAAGAAACCCTGCAGATGTTTTGAAATTAATTTATGCCAAGACGACATCTGGAACATCTTCGCAGGGAAGCCACCCAGTAAGGTGGTCAGAATTTAAAACAATCACGTCTTTCTGTTAATGTTGGCTTTTCCCCTTGGCTTCATCGCTCCATAATTACAAGGGTGCTGACCTCCTGGCTATGCACAGTGACAGTTTGGCAACATATTAGTCCTTTTCTTCATCGTTAGACTTCTGCGTGACTTCCCAGACCTGGGCTTGCCCACACACAATTTGTCATTTACCCACTTCTATTTCTCTTTCATAGCTACAGAGATGCTGAGGTAGAATGATCCCCTCGTGGCAGAATTCAGGAGAACTTGCCTCACCTTCTTCGTACATAAAGGAAGGTTTTGGAGAAGCGCTAGCACTCAGCTGTTTTACCTTCTGTCCATACCACAAACGAGCAAGCCACAAATCCAAACGAAACAACCCCTCAGCTTCACGCTCTATCACAAAAAGACCCAGGTCCTCGGATTAACGAGCCCCTTCCACCGGCCCAGGAGTTAGGAACCTGGCCAGGAGCAACACCCAAAGAGAAGTCCTGTTAACCGAGACAGACGTTCCCTGTCAGGACTGAAATAATTTTAGTGCTCAATTCCTGTAGGTCCATGAGGCAAACAGCAGCCAGTAAACAATTTAGCCACCTGTCGTAACCCAGAAAAGAACCTGCTAGAGCCAAGGGACGCCAAGCAGGGGGGCTTCTGGCAGGGACATGTTCCCTTTCTCCAAGCCCAGGACTCTGCTTGGTGCCAGAGAAAGCTCAGCTTCAGGAGACAACGGAGCTTCAGAAGCTCGTAACACAGGTCTCCTCCTCCCTTCCCAGAGCCACAGAAAGGAACCGGAGAAGTAAGCTTCATCACAGCTCTTTAACAGCAGCAGTGGTCTCGGCCAAGCTATTTCGTTTCCCAGCCCCTTCGCCCCTCCAGACAGCCCATCCGAGAGCACGTTCCCGGCCAGATAAACCTGGCCAGGCTGCAGGTCACCAAGAATCAATCACCTTCGGGATTCACTTATGTGGCTAAGCAGCACAGGGCACTTTCTGGTTTTCATTTGCAAACAAGGCTCAAAGCCTCTATCAATCTTGCTGCTAGGTATGAAAAGGTATGGAAAGAGTTATTCTCCGCATCCATATGGATTTCTTTTGCTGTCATCTATTGTACTGATCTGTCTTGTGGTCTTCTCCAGACACACAGCTCTGGTCACAAGTGCTGAACGGTAGTGGAGGCTCTCTTGGGTGTCTGGAGGATAACGAAGCTTTCAGGTATGAGGATCTGAGCTCTCCCCCTCCTGGAGCTATTGAGTTCTGAGAAGTCAGTGTAAGCAATATCATAAGACTAGTGAAAATAAAATGGGAACGGGGCTGTTAACTGTGTAATCAAACCAAGGAGACTTTCCCCAATGCCACACAGGAGGAGAAAGCTCTAAGAAAATAATCAATGTGTATGGTTTCACCGAACAAAGCACTGAGCCTTTCATGTACGGTACAAGAAAAAGCGTAAAAGCATGTTTCACTCTATTCTAACAGGAATTGCTTGCAGTCAACCCAGAAGGCTCAGCACCAGGAATAATAAGCTCTAGAAACCATCCATCTGAAAGCTCAGGTCATGTCAAAGGCCCGACCTCATCAGCACTAAGGTCATTTCCAAAGAAGCAGGGGCTGTGCTCCTGGAATAGCTTGTTTTACCCCTGCTGCTGCTGGGAGAGTCCCACCGGTCACCACCTACGATACAAAGACAACTGGGCCACCGTGTTAGGGAACAGCTGGAGAGCCGCCCTTCAGAGTGGCATCTGGGACAGAGCTGCTGCAGAGAGGGCTTCTGAGGAACAGTGATGTGGCTGCAAATAAACAACATGCTAAAGAGAAGTGCCACTGCCTGTTCACTCGCTCGCCAAGTGACACAGCTGCTCACACAGGGCCTGACCAGTGGGATGAGAATGGGCCGTGTACAAGCCCAGTCACCAGATTCATAACCTGCTGAGTCTTCATCTCTTGTATACCTCGCTACACTGCCTGCAGTGACAATTATGAGTTATGGCTAGGGACGATACTTGGATTTGAATTCAAAACTCTCCCCATTTGATAGGCACTTCGGCTGTGCCTCCAACAGCTGCCTGCGGGACGGCCTCAGGGCCGTGCCCAGGGGACCCTGCAGGTAGAAGGTAGAGAAGAGGGTCTGGATCTGCTTGGTGCTCAGCATCTTCAACAAGGCATGGAGCTGCAGCATACACAGGCTCCGGGAGAGACAAATACAAGGGTCCTGACTGATAGGACAGAAGGAGCCCAACTGTCTAGAGACTGAGGAACATGCATAGTTAGCGCCACGTTTCAGAAGCAAACTGCTACCCAGATGCATCAGGTATACGACAGACACAGCCAAATTCTTCTCCAACTCATCAGGCATTTCATGTCATGACCATTTATTGTTAGACTCAACAAGACACGAATTGCTCTCCCTGCAAACCGACTGAAGTTTAAGGCATTGATACTGTGTGATGATCTAAAACTAAGGTAAAATATCCTCAGTCCCTTAAAACTAGGGAGAAATCTGACAAATCCAAAGTGCTTCTCGGGGGTGAACACCCGCTCAAGGGCTGCTCTGCTTCAAACTTCAAGTGTGAGGCTTAACAGCAAGAGTACAGTCCTCAGAGTATTTAAAAATGAAATTAAGTCATTATTTATAAAACCAAGGGAGAACGTAAATAGGGCATCACTAGTCTGAACTGATGACTGGAGGCAATGCAAAACAGCAGATTTGGTGAGTTAGCCCAAAAGGGCAAAATAAGCCTGCAGGACAGGGACAGCGCAAGGACTGTGCACCTCCCAAGCTCGTGGGGTTGTCCATGGAGGGCCAAGCTGCAGCCAGTGTGCCCACCAACCATGTTATAGTCGCTGCATTTCACTTATTCTGGTCCACCTGAGCCTTCTCCTCTTTATTTATGAGCATTGACTGTCTCCCAGCAAACACACTCCAGTACATGCTGTAAAAATAATGTAATCTTGGTAACAGGAGACTTCCCTGCAGCATCTGCTATTAGCTGCTGGCTGAGGCAGTGGAAGAGACTTCACATTTCTGGCATGCACTAAGAGGCGTGTGGTCTAGTGAAGTGCAGATTAGCGAGGCTTGGCTGTTATCTTAATTTACAGCCCATATAGTTCATGTTAACTCCACATACATTTTTAGATACATTAGCAGCTTAGTTTGACTCCAATACTTTTATTGGTTATTCGCCATTTCTCCTTGACAAGTTATTACTGACTTCCCATGCTAGCTCCCTACAGCAAGACCTGAAGCCCTGTCAAGGAAAAGAAAATGTCACCAGACTTCTCAGCAGTGCTCAGCTCAGGCTCCCGCACACCAGCTTTAATTTGCTACTAGGCAATCGTTAAAGGAACAGCAGCTTCTATGCAAGCAGAGATTACGGTGTTACAAAAAGAAGCAACCAGATCCAGGTTTAATTCAGGAAAATCGCCACTTCCTTCCCAATATTCAAAACCCCATCGCCACTTTGGTCAGTGCAGAACGCTGCCCAAAGACATCCTTTTTTGATCAGCCCTAGGCAGTTAAGTCTGGATGGTCAAGCAGAAATCTCCCATTCCTTCTGCTCCAATACCTTGTCTAGTTGGTAACACTTTCACATAGCGCTTTCAAAGGTTGCTGTTCCTGCTACGTGCATTTGTGTTAATGAACAAGGAATTCTGTTGATGCAGAGCAGCTGCCGTTCTCCTTTTGCTAACACACCACTGGAATACACCTCATCATTGTTCACCAAGACAAGCAACTCCAACAGTCAGGCTACAGCATATTACAATACATTAATTCCTGTAATGACTCCAAAGAACAAGAAGAATGCCAGGGCTTGACCTGGGTGGGCTCTACAGGATTAACTCAGCTAGAGATTAAGGCCTTACAGTGATGATAAAGTCTGACCTGCTAGCCCCAGTGTCACATACTGTATAGCCCTGTGACAAACCCCATGTGTAATTCCCATTGAGCTGACATCCAACACACGTACCTCAATCTAAGCCACTATTCACTCTAGGGAGGGTTTGTGTTTGTGACACACACTGACCTCAATTTACAGAGAGGTCAAAATGATACAGCCTGTAGTCTGCACTAATAAAATAAATCACATTAGATGACAGCTGCTCTTCCCCAGCATCTCTCCTTATGTTCTGTAAAACTTTGTTGCACTAAGTTGAGAACAGAAGAGACTCCAGGATCCCTTCTATTCTCTGCTCGACACATTTACTTGCCCTTCTTCATTATCCAGAGGTTTTTAGAAGATTTTTTTCTGTATCCTCATGAAAAGCCTCCAAATTGTTTACATACCAATGTTTACTGTGTGGCTTAGAGTACAAAGACTAAGCTGATCTCGCTTTGTCTCGGTGGGAAGTTAATTTTCCTTGTGTTGTTACAAAAGGAAGAAACAGTTAGTGGTTTTGAGGACAGGCTTACACCCCACATTTCCTAAATAGATTTTGTTTCTAAATAAAAGAAAGTGTTTAACAGGTTAGATCAGCATTAAGATTTAAAAGCTCCTGGGATCAGGTCTACCCTCCCCTTATTTATTCTCTGCACTAGTATTCGTGCCTTTAAACAAAATTCATCTCCCAGAAAATATATACACCCACACTTGGCCCCTTGACATTCATGCCTATGGCAAAATTATTTGCACGTTTCCCTTATTGCATAATTGTCTCATTAGCACTGCAGAAAGAAGGTGATGACTTTTCCCTCTGTGCCATTAGCCTAATCCAAGAGCAATTCTGCCTGGTGCTGCAGGAGCAAAATTTGCTTTTTAACATGGAAGGGGACTCCGAGTCTCCAAGGTGGCACCAAGAATTGAACTATGACACCTGAGCGCTGGCATTTACTCACAACCCTTAAGGAAGATTAAGCCAGTGGGCCAGGCTGGCATTTCCCTTTTCCTTGCTAAACATAAATATTCATATTCAAATTGCTTTCCGATATATTTAAATCAATAAAAAGTTCTGGAAGATGGTCAACAGGGCAAAAAACAACACCAACTTATTAAATGCACAGATGTAGTATACACATTAGCCATGAAACCTGGTTAAAACACAGCAGTATTTACTTTATGCTATTCAGAAACGTGTCTTGGCGACTAAAATTAATAGAACTTGTCTGGAGGACAGCATAAGCTTTCTAAGAGCTCTTTCAGCTTTAACTTATGCCCCAGTTTTTGCTTTTTTTTTTTTTCCAAAATTTCCAATCTATGCAGCAGCACGCCTGTCCTACTGGCACAGTGAGGCCGTGGAGCCAGCATTCCTTCCAGGGCTCACAGGTCCAAGTGTGTTGGGAAGCCTGTTGATGGATCAAGATCTAGAAGAGTGACTAGTTTGGCTGAACAAACAGCAGGTCTTCTCTTCACAATGACCAGCTCTGTGTGTGTACATGTGTGTGCACGCACGTGTGTAAATCCTTCCTAACTTGCCTTTGCAAATCTATCCTACCTGGTCACGGGAATGCTTCTTTGGGGTTACAGCGTCGGTCTCCTGTGCGCATCCGATCTTCTTTCTCAACATCCGACAAGCTTGTACCTTTTAAGTTCTCAGTGTTTCATTCTATTGTTAAAGTGAGAATGGATCATGGACAGAAATCCCAGGCTACATTTGAAATGCACGTCCAAATACATCACGAAGAGTTACCAGGAGACACCTATTTGAGTTCATCTTTGTGCACAAAGCCATGCACTCAAGACAGCTGCCCTGCCGAGCTCTCTGACTTCGACATCCTGGCTTTGTGAGCTATTAATTGGGTTTTAGAAAGCTAAGGTAAAGCCCTAATAAATCCTGTAAGAGGGCAAAAGATACTCTAAGTAATTCATTGCTATCTTGTGTTATTCTGTCATAAGAAGGCAAATAAGCATTTTTAGCTACAGACTGTGTTGCAATCAAAAGTTTTATGCCAAATTGCCTGTTAAAATTTCAGCCACATTAGTAAACAGTGAATATTAGAGGGAGTAAGGTCCGCATGCAGCCGTGTGCACTTGGTCTGTGTGTAACAAAACAGGAAATCTCAGCACCCCGTTCCAATTAAGCAAAGGCTGATTTCTCATGGAACATAAATTTTCTACTTTTCTCCCAGAACAATCTTATGCTGATGTTTTAAATAGTGGTAAAACATTGTTTTTAATTTCACACCTCACATAGCACAGTCAAATGCTTCATAACAACATAAACAAAACTTTAGGCAGAGCTTTGCGACTGAATTCAAACAATGATTTCCCCCCACAATATGTACTCAAGGTTTGCAGGGAGAATACAGAAACTTGTTGGCTAAGGCCACAGAAATGAGTTCTCTGGTGTTTTGGCTGCTGCTGCCTGTTAACAGTGGATGCATTGATCCAAATCCCATTATTCCCACCACCCATCAAGTGAAGAACCATTTATTCTATTTCTGCTCTCCTTTTGGTTGTATCGTAGGATCGAACAACTTGCGACTGGGAAACAACACCGTGTTCTTCTTGGGAAAATGCATACCCATCTGAAAAAGTAAAGGAAGAAAAAAAAGAAAAGTTGAAGTCCAGCTCAAGGGCACAGCCCATTTTTAGGAACAGTTTTAGGCATCACTAGAGTTACATGACAGACTGCAACTAACTTCATTTCTGTATTGTGCTTCTGACATTTACAGCTGTGCACCCCACTGCCCACATCGCACAGAAAGGATGTCTGCTGCCAGCTGTCCTCCTGCTCCCCTCCCCAGGCCAGGTTAGTGTAGACACTCAACATATCCCTCTGAGTTAGCCTCACTAATAAACTACAGATTGATTTGGACACCACGTGTACTCCCATGGTGGCAGAGCTTCTTTAAAGACTTAACAGACAGGTAGAGATTTGCATTTTGTCTCAACTTCTCTATAGTCAGTCTGCTTGATATCAGTAGTTTCCCTGGAGGAACATGGAAATGTCTAGACCACAACCGGATCCGAGTCACATCTTCCTCTTGACTCCATTCAGGAATTTTTTTTTTTTTTTACAAGTTTCCAGGTGGCACCTGACCAATCACACCAAGCAATTCTCGACTGTCTCGGCCAGTCACCCTTATCTTGAATAGAGCAAACTTAAACATATTCTGGAGGTCTCTATTTTGCACAAGTTAATCCTGCTAGCTAGCACAATCCTTTGGTCTCCCTAGAAATTACTCAGAAGAAAATACCCATGTGTCTGATTTCTTTTAAAGTATTGTGGACAAGGCAAGTGACATTTCTGACATCATCTGCAAAACACCACATTACTGATAAAACAGTCACAAAAGCTAATGGGCCAACATGGTGAAACACCAAACAATATTTAAAGCAGACATGACCCCACATAAAACTCTGAACAGAAAACTACAGCAAAGGACAACAGACTTTGTGACACCAATGAAAGGTGATTTTCAGGTGTAAATGGGTAACCAGAAAGGAGAAGGGCAGATTAGCATAGTTACAAAAATGGAGAAATAGGAAAGTCACAGGCTATACAGAACCAGATAATGCTTTGTAGTAGGAAAGCAGGCAAGAGCTGGCAGACATGAACACTGCCTAGGACAAACCAAGAATTATACCATGGCTAACTCTCCACGGGCAACTCTCCATCTCCCCTGAGCAGCTCTGGAAGGAGGAGTTTATGAATTGTGAAATCCTGCCCCAGGTTGACCCCAGACTGAAAGACACAGCATCATGTAAGGACGGATGTCCCAATTACTACACACAGACCCAGCAAAAGTCTTTCAGGAGTCCTCCCTTGACAGGTTTAAGGCATATTCCCCCCCCCTAGATCAGGTACCGAGGTGAGACAGGGCTGCAGCACAACACAGAGGGACCCTGTGACAGAAAGGCACACGGAGCTGAACACCTCCTTAAGGCAGGAGGGATGTGAGACCCCTAAGCAGCCTGGGTGCTGTAGTCTGAACTTGCTCCCCACGGGCCTGAATGCAGCTTGCTTTGAAGCAGGTGACTGATGCTGGTAGCCAGAAACCCAGAAATGAACTGTACCCCTGAGTGAGGCTTGTTAAACCTTCACCTTGACAACCAAGTTGGGACCATGTGAGCTGAGCACAGAGATGCTCAAGCACTCCTAGATCTTTTCCTCTGGCTGACGCCTGCACAGGGAGCGTGGTCAGCAAGTCCTTTACAGCTGTAAGCTGCTGGGAAGACAGTCCCACAACACTAGGGATGACCGCTGTTCAATTAACGCAGAGGGTCGTCTCCTCTCTCAGAGAATGCAGGTAAATGTCACCTCTGAAGCCACGGGGACTTTGCTGTAGATTTGGGCTCTTAAGGCAGAACTCACGCTCCCTTAGCAGGAGGGCACGCTGTCACCAGGTTAGCTGACCTAAATCACAAGCATGGTAGGAAATCTTTGCCAGTAAATGGAGGGCATTCAAACAGAAGTACATCACCCAGAGCTAACTCCAGTCACATCTCCCTCTTGGAGGGATTGCAGGACAGTATGAACTTTGATTTGATTATGTGACTGACCATTCCAGCATCCCATTTTGTTTTCCCTAAGCAATTCCATGCCAATATACATACAGCTACAGAGGTACAGGTTGGTTTTTCCTGCCTCTAGCTGAAGGTTCACAGAATACATTCACAAAATGCGAACAGTCTTCTGGAAAAAAGTATGTGTGTGCTGGATAACTGCAAAGGAAATACGATTTACAAAACAAGCTTTCATTTAAAAAAGGGTAGGTTCACACTTAAACAACTACCTCCAGTGGGTTTGTTCCACGCTAAGGGCCAGCATACTGTTAGCTTTTTGGCTAAACTCTCAATGGAAACTCAACTTGGTCAAAGACCACAAGCTTAAGCCCTGAAAGGCTGAAGTCCATACCCCATAGCCTGGTCTCCATCAAGATGGCTTTCTTATATTTACTTATAAGTAAATAAAGAAAGATCATTCAGCACAGCAGATCCTTCAACTGCCATAACTACTGCAAATCCAGCACTGACCACACAAGTGTGCGGAGCCCGTCAACCCCAGGTATCTTCCCAGGACCTGCTTATTTCCAGTGCTAGCACAGGCCTACAAACAGCCAGGCAGCCCAAGCACTCTGCAAAGCCACTGCAAAATGCAATCAAAGAAATACTTTCACCACTCTCACACCAGTAGAAAACACCTGAACGTGGCAAAAAATTTCAAGCTAAGACAATCAATGGTTTGAATGGTATGGGTTGAATCAATGGTAAGAATATGAGGGATATCCTTACATCCTCATGTTCTTGATCCATCCTGAAATATCAGCAATGAGGGTTTTGTGCATATGTCGTGGGAAAGGCTGTGACCCCCGTACTTGCACACTGCCCTACTTCATTGAAGCTCAACATTTGGCAGTTTCTTTAAAACGTTCCCTGTTGATCTCTAGACAGGAAGATGAGTTCATATTACATTTTTTTATTCACATTACAATTAAAATCGAGCTTCAAGCTGTTCAGGCAGCTGACTGTGCCTTGTGGAGTCAGAACACCGTGAATGCTCAAGTCCCATCCGCATTCCCCAAGTAGCTCTACATTTCCACTCTTTTCAGACTCCATCCAAAAACAATGAAAAGTTTCCATCTACCGGTTACTAGGGAACTTTTCGGAAGTTTGACCTTTTCCCCTAACTCCAGTTTTAAAACCACACCTATGAGCCTGCCCTGGGAACAAGGCCCTCATTGTTCAGCTCTCCTGCAGCAGCCCAAGGAAGGAGCACTTTTCTTTGGGGCTTTATGGGCACAACCCACTCACAGCCGTCGCAGAAGGAAGGACCTTTGTACTTGGAGACCTTCTATTAATGGAGGAAAGGCACACTTTTGAGTATCTGTCAGTGGAACTCATCTGTTAAGAGGAGATTCACGTTCTCATCAAATCTAAGGTTTCACTCACACCAGATATTATCAGGCAACCTACTGAATTTTAAAAGCATCCTGTTGGGGTTTCTTAAAGCTTTGATATTCTATTAGTAGATCAGAATCTAGTCTCCCATTAGGTTTCTAATTTAGCGCACTCTTCTTCTGTTCCCTGCAATGACTATTCTGGTCTGTGCAATGCAATTTCTTTCTCTAAAGAAACCGTCTCCACGTATGCATCTTGAACACAGTAAAGCTGCGCAAGCTTAACAGCCCACTCACATGCAACAGCTTCCAAGACCAGGACCAGAAAGGGTCCAGAGCGCTCTTTTTATTCTGGAAAATCTGCTCATGGAAGGACCACGTACAGTTTTAGACACTTCAGGGATTTATTTGAGAGGCCTCCTACTCCTTGCACTCTCCTCTGATACACTTGAACTGTCCGTCCTGGGGTTTGTTTAGCCCAACCAGCAAGAGGGCAGTTCTCGCGGGAAGCATGTCGGAAACCTTACCTTCTGCAGCATTTCACTATTTCATACAGGCAGTGGTATTATGGTTTAGTATAGTCCGAAGTATAAAATGCATTTTACCATCGTGTTGTTTGCCTTCAGAGAAAAATGCCCAGATTCAAATCCACTAAAATTAAATTTTAGGGTTTGGGGGGATGGGAATGGCTTTAAAAAAAATAATCTTTTAGGAAATGTTGCTGCTTAGATACCAAAGATATCTCTGACATAACAAAAATCAACGCTAGGGTATCACTTGGCCAGCCAAATTCTCTCTCAGGCCAAACGTCTGGTTCCACACAGTTTTTAAGGAGATTTGCTATGATGTCGCAGTTCACATTTACCAATTAAACAGTAAATGCTAACTCAGCTTTGACTTCTTTGGCAACCCTCTTCCACTTATCCTGGGAAAGTGAGAGCTGCTTTAAATCTTGAACATTTTGACAAATGCTTACAGAAATCATTCATTTCTCCGCTGATAAACTATGCCTGTGTTTTCTAAAGGACCCAAGAGGAATTCCTGACAAATGGTCCCATCTCTTTTGTCCCAGATACAAACCTACCGGTATTAGCATGTAGAAAACTGAGCCAGATGCCACAGCCTCGATTCTAAACTAATTATTCCTATTTCTTTTTCTTAAGTTGATTTTAAAAGATTGCAACTCTACTTGACAGTCAACAAATATGTAGCTTGGAAAAAATACAGAACGTATACTATATTTCAAACACATGCCAGATAAGAGGACATGGAGTTTAAAAAGCATCTCAAGTAGCTACCCTGTTGTTTTTCAAATCAAAACGCACCAGCAGAAAAGTGAGAGGAAGAAGGTGTCTTGCTAGTGGAGAATAAATGGTGGGATTAGAGCCCTCAGCATGAACACATTATTATATTATTTATTATTCGCCAGCCCCTATACTGTGAAACGAACCTCAGATGACAGGTGCTTTTTCTCCATTGATTAATAAGGTGCAAACCATACGCTCTGCGTTCAGATTTACTCTATGCAATCACCATATTCTGTCAAAGGAAGAGGGATTTTCTTTGCTAGCATAGGAAATCTGGGCCAAGTGCAGTAATCCTCATTCAGGCACGGCTCTCTGAGTTTCAGGGGGAGTTCTGCCAGAGCAGTGCTTAACAAGAGCAGGATTCAGCTGTTTTTAAGAGCATGCTGAGACAAATGACAACCGGACACTGGCAGGGGGTATTCTGAATTACAGGAGGGAAACTGCACTAGACTTTCCTTAAAGATGGACAGGTCTGAGGGAACCTAAGCAAGTGGGGAGCATCACCCTTCCCTGCTGGTGAGGCTCTGGGGGCACCGGTGATACAGGTCAGTTGTGCAGGAAGAAAGGGGAGGTCAAGAACCCTCTTTTGTATCTACAGAGCTTGTCTAAAGGAGATGCTACCTTCATAAAGTCACAGCAAAAAAGAAAGACATGAACTTCGATGGAGACCTGGAGAAAGTTCACCTGGAGAAAACCCCATTGCCAGCAAACCCTCTGAGAGGGACAGCTTTTGGGAGTCATTATTGCTCCCTCCCTCAAGCGTGAACCCCACAGAAGACTAAAGGGAAGGGTCCAAACACACATCTGAGAGGAGCCTGGTGGCACCTCCCGCTCACTCTTAAGAGGTTTTAGAAAGCAGATGGCAACGGGCAATCTCCGATTTCACCAGGCACCTTCGCCAGGAGCTATGCCAAGCCTAGAGGCCAGTGTTGTCTCCACTGCCTACAAGATTCCACTGAGATTGGTTTTATGTTAGCACGTGGGCTTGACAACTACATAAAACTCTTCCACCAAAGCCTCATGACAATGCCATCCAACAGGAACTTCACTTTTTTTTTTTTTTTCCAAGTTTTCATAAAGCTTCCCAGAAGTTATACTGGTAGGAAGGAACCACACAATCTTTGACAGTACAGTTACTAGATAGATTTCCTTCATGCTTCTGACAGCTCTACATGATTCAGGAACACAAAACCAAAGCCAGTGCAAGAAAAACAGCCATGAAGGTCTTACTTTAAGGGCATACTCTTCCTGATAGACAGGGGCTACTCTCCAACGCAGTCACTCTGAGCCAGTTTCTTTACTGGGAGAAGGTGTTTAAGAGATTAATCCTGGCTGGCACTCCTGTATGGCACTAACACGGCACTGGCTGTGTGGCTCTGCCCCCCACTTTCGATACACGGCTCTGCAGACTTACCTCAGCCATCTTTTTCCTCCTACCGTAGGCCACTAGTAGTAGCCTGGAAAGTCCCCAAGAGATTTTTCTCCTTTCCATGAGATTGGGAACAAAGCTATTTAGGCATTGTTTCCTCTCCAAAAATTTGGAAACAGTTGTCAAAAATAACGTGACTCTCAAACCAGTACTGCATCTTTACAATCTGCACTAGGAAATTTAATCCCATTTTCCTTCCTTGTTGGGACTAAGGCAATTGATTTGCTTAAGCCTTTGTCAGCTCTAACTAAACAAACTGTTTTCCTGCTTTATATGCAAGTGTCAGATTCTGAGATGAAGCCACAAAGCAATTTTTGGAAGAAGTGGCCTTCGCAGGCTGGGAACTTGGAGCCTGGTGGAAACATATGAACAGTTCAAGACTTCAAACAGAGTGCTTGTAGTGTGATTTAAGATATTGGCCCAGCATGTCAAGGCTACTGCCCTATTCATCAACTGTTCGCTTTGAAGATTTCTAGTATTTAGTAAACAGTTGTACAATTTAGGGTTGTGAAAACAGCACATATGTTCCCTGGATTTCACATGGCCTTGTACATATAGCAGCTATGCAACATTGGAAAATAACATCTGACAAGAGATGACAGAATTTTTAAAGAGTCATGGATATGCCACAAAAAGTGTCTTTCAGTCCCAACAGCTTCACAATCAAAATTTACGTTCATGTGAAAAACAGATGGCTGATTGTAACCTGTCCTGACTCGTTTAGCATTTAATGATTTGCATTTATAGGGAAGCTGGTTATGCAAATTAGCATTTATTTTGATATCTCATTTTTCTTTCCCAATAGCTATTCACCTACTAACAACCTGATGATGTGTTCTACGAGACTAAAAGCATATATCAAGTCTGACTAGTCACCACTGGTGTATCTCCCTTCTGCACCGTGGTAAGTCTCTACAGCAGACTACTTTAACAGCAATTTATTTAAGTGTTTTACGGATGTCTTCTGCCAATCATCGCCTTTGGAATCTCCTCAAAAAGCGTGTTTGCATACCCAAAGCCACGCTGCCATCAGTATCCCTGGCTCCTTGACACAAAGGATTAAATCCTGGCAGGAGCACATGGTCCACAGGGCTGCTCCGCACATTGGCCTCTTTTCGCAGGAGCAATGGGATTGATCGCTAAAGACCCTACATCCCTTGACAGTGATGGCCTTGCAACGGCTCTATGAAGGACAAGGACTAGCAGATCCGTCACTGTTCCACCCCTTCTAGTCAAACTCCCCACGGAAAATAAGCATACGTAAGGCATTTGGGTTCTCAAATCCCAGCCCTGCTTCCATGGCCTGAACCATAACAGTTCTGCCTCAGAAGACGACAGCCAGCACAGAGATTTGACTTCCTTAGGATTCTTTAACAGTCAGGGGCGTCACTTCTCACTGCAACGGCAATATGAAACCCAAATCCTGAGTGCCTGCTCCTTGCCCTGCGTGCAGCAGTACTGCACGCTGGGGGGCTATTTTCTTTAGCAAGATGAGCATATTTTGACTACCAGCTTAATCACAGGAGAGGCTGCCTTTTACCACCAGAACAGGTTGACTGGACTCCCTGGTCCCTTGAGACAGCATGGCCCTTCAGTGTATCTGGACTACAGAGCTGTTAAGATTATTTTTAATGCTACGGAAGCCTTTCTAACACTGACAAAAAAACATCAGGTCCAGCAGATCAAGGCCTGTCACATGTTCCTTTAGGAAGATGAATAAATGGATGACCTACACACCAACAAAAAAAAAATGCAATTTATTCCAAATAGCAGCAGTAGCAAGATGTGATAGTGCATCTCTTCTCCCAGCAGAGGACAAAGAGGGAGAGGAGGGAGAGGCAGCTCTGCACGCCATGGCCTTCCTCATCAGAAACACACAGAACCCCTAAGTGGCATCCCTGAACTATCGCTGTATTCTCAGCTAACCACAGCTAATACGACTTTCCATAAAGCAACCATTTCTATTTAAGTTAGGCTCTATCACAACATTTATTTTATCCTGCAGAGTTTTTTTGATTTTACAGTATTCTTGAGACTATCAGAATTTTACATTTAGAGAACCTGCATATTGGGATTTTGTCATTTGGGCCTGTTGATTGGATCCTAGGGAATTATCCACATTTGAGATCCACTTGCCTAGGGCGAAATACACTAATTCCACTTCCAAATGTATGTGTCTTGCTTGGCAGCTCAGCCTCTGCACTAGATTATCTCTACCTACAATTTAATTAAAAAATAATCACCCTTCGCTTCACTCATCTGGGACTGACTGCTGTGAAACACACATGCATACATGATCCGCTACTTACGTGATACGCTTTGCTGGACAGAATGAGCACGGAAAAGGCTCGGAGGAGTTTTCCTACCGAGCCTTTTTAACAAATGATCACGTTCGTTCACGCTGAGGGAGGAAAAAAAAAAATTACCAGTGAGTAACCAGATAATTTCAAGGTAAGAGTCAACTGTATTTAAAGTACTTGGCAGCTTTGACTTTGTCAGTACTTAAGATGGTTGTAGCATGAAAAATAATTTTCTCTTTCTTTAAACTGCACATTATCAAAGGAACTCTAATAATGGAAACTCCTCCTTTCTAAGGCCATTTTGTTCAAGTTTCCATTTAGTTAATCTATCCCTGATATTACCATCATTGTGATTTCTGAATGCCCAATGCCTATAAATTATTACAAACGATATCAGAAGTCTGACATCAAGTGATACATAACATTAAAAAGGAGATTTTTCTTTAGTATTATGTACATGAATCAGGGCACCCACAAACTGCCTTAGAGAGAAGGAGCAAAGCATTGTGGCTTAGCACACGGTAAAACGCTTCTATCACACCTGCAAAAGGGCCTGAAGCAACCAAAGGTGAGACTCATTGTTAATTCTGTCTTCTAAAGAACACTCTCATTTTCACCTCCCACACTGGAAAGAAAACTTTCTATCCAGGTTTTGGTTAAAAAGCCCTTTGTTTTACACAGTTCCTGTCAAAGGCCTGAAAAATTATTACTGAATGTACAGAAAGTGAAAATACAAACTTAAGAGGAAAAATACAGTATGCTTACAATAGGTTTAATGTATGTACACAAATCAGTAGAGGCACTCTCCACTCTCATATTTATTAAAAACACAACTCATTTCGTCACAACTTTATGCCCAGAATTAACAAACGATGGCTAAAGTCCTGACCTTTCAAAGCACTTAATTACGTATACAAGTCCCACTAAGTTCAAAGGGGTTTTAAAATAACGTAGGTGTCCAAATCTCATTGCACTGGAGCCTCAAATGACTGTTATGTATCAGATTATTTTGAAAAAGGTACTACACTTTATTGTAGTTCAAAGTTCCTCCGCGATTGGGTTGGTTTTTCCCATCTCACCCTTGTTCAACACTGAGATGGGGCCAGTGCATAGAAGGGATCTGTTTGCTAGTGCAGCTCCTTGCAGTATCTTTATCCCATTTGCACCACATTTACACTGTGTTTCCATTTTCACAGTCTGCTTGTTTTTTTCACATCTTTATTCACAAGCAGTAATTCCACTGGTTATGCTGCAAATGTGGGTACACATCTAAATGCCAATGCTGATATCTTTCTTGGATTAGATTACAAATTCACATACACTTGGTATATGGAATGGAAATCCCAGCAAGCACAGCTGCTGCTGTCAACAAGCTTACAACAGCTTTAAACAACTCCCTTTCATTGAAGCAGTTTGCTAACTTCAAACAAGAAAGTAACCAAAGAAACTCTGAGATGCCTATAATATGTAATCCAGCCATACAGGCTTATATTCCACTTAATAGTCCATTAGGGTAATATCCAGGCTCACAGTCCTCTGTTCAGTGCATAATAAGATGTCCACAAAAGGGAGGAATCCTTCTCTTTTTCCTGTGGTCTCTAAGCTCAGACACCTGAACTAGAAACTTGTACAGCCTATGGACCCCTCCTTAAAATCTTTAGAAACTGTCAGCATTTTCAGACACTTGGTCTCTTCCCCTCCTTCCCTTGGCACCACAGAATCACTCCTGCAACAAATAGGCCAGGTTGCTTTCCCTGCCTACAGTCAGTAGTATTCCCTCAACGTAAAATAGAAGTTGATAACAGGTTTGGAAGCAAAACTATAAACACCAGTTGAGAGTGTCAAACAATCTTTAAGAGCTCTTGGATCATGAGATCTGCATGCGTTCACAGAAGAAAGGATCACAGGTTTCCACTAAAACCAAGGTTACAGCATGGAAGCTTCTAAAAAATCTTGGAAGATCCAATTGGTTAAAAAAACCAAAGACCAGCCAACTGTAAGAAATCAAATACCTACACAAAGAAATCTCCAACTGCTCAAAGCGGCCAGCATAATACAAAGCATGTACTACAAGGAATCACCAGGTAGGGGGATGGCAGGCACAAAGCAAGACATGAGATTCCTCTAACCTTTAACAGGCTTACAAAGTTGACAGCCTACAAAATCAGTCATTACCAGCGCATGTGCAAACTAGCAATGCTGTATTGTGCAACCTCCTGCTGATTTTGGAGGACTGCTAAGTACCTTGTTAAGTCCACTGACTGGTAAGTGTAGCAAAACACTGCATCTACTGCTGTCCTGTGAATGACAGAAGTGGAGTACTTGTTCATCTTCTGCAGGTAAAGGACATACAGATAGAGTCTTTCCCACCTCAGCAGGAGAATCAGAGGGTGCGTTTGGATAGATGGCTTAAAAAAGAAATCTTAAACCAATCAAAAATACTTGTTCTAAGGGACAAATAAGCAACATCTGCCACAAAATTCTTACACTGAGAATGGAATTAACCACAGCAGCAAAAGGCACAAGGAAGAAATTCTTCATCTGCCTGTCTACCACACAGCAACAGAGGAAGCGCAGGACGGTATCTGCTACAGGCCGATACTGGTTACCTCCTCAGGCTTCTACGTGCAATGTGCGGAGGAAAACGTGCTGTCAAGGGACTTCTGAACAGGAGGGACACATTGCAGCTCGAAGGAAGCCAAAGGTAGACTATCTTTGATATTGCTAATTATAATCAACAATTTCAAAACTGAAGTCACATCCGATTTTCCCATTTGGGAAATTATAATGGATCGTATCTATGCAGAGAAAGAAAAACTCATGGAAGAAGTAAAGCATTTGTGGTTTAAGTACAAGGGATGATTAAATAGACTGCAAGTCAAGACCAGTCAAGTGCTATAAAATGAGCTCTTAATACACAGAGGTAAAACGCAACACAGCTCTTCTGAAATGGATGAGTATTTGATTTATTAACAGATATTAGATCTCTCAATATGAGCCCTGAAAGGAAAAGAAAAGTTAAGTGGGTTTCTTAACTGGACTGAAGTGTTTGCACTGATACAAAAAGGGTCCCTCCTTTCAAAAAAGGTTTTTGTCTTCTACCAACAGATAACAAAGTGAAGACTTCTCAGTCTCTCTCACGCTTTGATGCAAAACTAACGATGACATCAGACTCGCAGGCACCAGGTTAGGCCTTGCTCACAGAAATACTGCTTGTAAATCAATCCCAAGTATTAGCCATGATTTTAAGTGTTAATTCTGCTTTCCAGTGACTCAGAGCCTGTGCCTAAGTCCTCCCACAGGGTCTAAAGACGGCATCTTAAGATGCATTGAGGCAAAAGGATAAGAGATCATGAGATCATACTCTTAATATTGGATATAGTTGTGTTCATACTCAGGTCCTCAAAAATGGTATCAGAATGGAAGAAGTCACAAACCCAGACATCCTTATGGGAGTCAGGGACCTGGAAAGTGACAGTGAAATATGCTTAAGTTGGTTAGTGACCTCAGAAGGGGTAAGGGAGAGAAGCCATCTATGTGTAATTATATGAAGGACAAGGACACAGACAAAATGCTTTGAACTGAACAAAACAAACAGTAGATTAGAACAAAAACTATTACAGAAGTCCCAATTCTGAGGGTTACTATGAAAAAACGATTAAAAACCCTCATTACTCAAGTCATATAAAATCAGATTCAGTTGCTGTCAATAATGAAGAATACCTTGGGCCAGGAATACCTTTGCAATGGCTTCCTAAGAGGGCCAAGATGATTTCTGTCTGCCTGGAAGTCTGGGCTAACATGACATGAATTCATTAAGTGAATGACAAATCAAAAGGTAAACTAAAGGCAACATGTTATTTCATAACAATATTTTCCATTCCACGAACAAAATGACTCTTCCATTTTCGTATCTGAATTGCTCTAAGGTGTAAAGAGAGACCTTAATTTTATTTTTCTGTGTTCTCTTCTTCTCATCCCTCACAAAAGCAAACAGCTCTTAAATCTAGGCAACAAACATCTGGCTTTACACATTCAAATGAGGTGCATCAAAACAAACAGAATAATTCAAAGCTGACCACAAGGTCCCACTGGCTCTTTTGCTCAAATAATTAAAAAAAGATGAGCTTCACCACCAATTAACCTACTGAGCACTAATTAGCATTAATGAGGATTTGCAGCACTTGGTATAGCTTGACCCAGAATGTCCTCCTGAGTCCACTAATTGGCTGGTGGCAAAAGCAGGGCTCACAAAGAAGGGAAGGTTAAAGTGGATGCAGGTGTGTTAAAATTGGATCTTCCCCGAGAAAACACACACACAGCTCAGTTAAAATAAAAATAATTCAGGGCCCCCCTTTTCTTAGAAGAACTGAAGTCTTAAGAAATTAGTTTGTGTTTTGTTATGATTTACGAGGGGAGACAGAGAGCACAGACACACCAAATGGGCAAAGACACTTAGCTGCCATTGGTTTTAACTCACCGCCCTTCTGGATTATTCAGAATTAGTCAGATACACACATATGAAATGATTTGGGTTTGTTCCTGCTTTTCCACTTTCTAGGAGGAAGAACTGAGCTACTAGCAAAGCCTTACCACAGCTACACAAATAAAACACAGAAGCACATATCCCAGCTGCTATCCCTCTGCCTTAAAACCACACAAAGAACCCGTGGCAGAGGCATGGTTCTTCCACTGCAAGACACCCAGCATCCATAGGCAAGCCCAGAGAGCAAGCAAGATACATATGTCCATGGGTAAGCCCAGAGGACAAGAAAGCTTGCGGCTGTTTTTCCTGTCATCTGAATAGCTATGAACCCCTCGCCCCTACTGCCTGCACGTGCAGTGTCACTGTTTTTTCTAACCTAGGATGCTGCCGCAGCAATTAGCAACAGGTAAATCATTGTATGGCTTGGTTTGAAACAGAAAACCCTCCAAAGCTTAGGTTGAAATTCTGCCCTTAACTCCACAGCCTCCCTCTTACCCATGTGCATTTTCAAATGGAGCAGCAGACAAACCCTTGCTCAGCCTCTTTCTTTCCACTGTCACATATTCTTGTTAAACATATTGTTTCCTGAGAAGCCCTGGCTGGCCTGCATTCCTCTCCTGTTGGAAGAAACGTCTTGCAACACATTGTCCTCACACTGTGACAGCAAGGAGGGAAGGGAGAAAAAAAATTTCTGCAAAATATTCAATGTGGCTAAACACAAGGTAAAAGATCAGGAAGTTTCTGTCCCAGTCAACCTTAGCTGTGGATTAGATTTTGAGGGGAGAAGAGGATACTCTTCTCTCCCTTTTTAAAATTTAGAATTAAAACATAATAATTTATTTCATCTATACATTCCAAACAGTAACTTCCATGAAAGTTTGCTGTTTCTTTGTTGACATGTTTCTGTCACTGAAAGTTACATCAACATAAAACAGGAAGAACAAGAAAAAAAGGTCTGAAACAGACTTCTGCAGCTTTGATCAGTGCTAATCACCAAACTGTTTACAAGCAGACTGTTGATTTTCATTTCAGTCTCTTGGTTCTCAAACTCCATTAAGTTTCTTCTAAAGAACCACCAGAGGTTTGAGCACTATGACTTCTCCCCAAGTATGACCTGGCAGAGGGGACTCATGGATCCCTCTGGCTGCGAGGACACACCAAGTATTCCTGAGCATTTATTCACAAGTTCCATCTCTCATCTTTCATGCAGCATAATGCTGCTTAAAGCCTTACAGCATCGGTCATGGTCCTGGTGGACAAAGAGCGAGTACCATAATCCAGGCAGAGTCTCTGGCTGCACCTCTGTAATTAGCCAGAGGAGACCTGGCTTTCTTCCTCAGATACTCCCTGCTGGCTGAGTGCACTCCCCTAGCACAGCTGCAGGCCTCGGTTTAACTTGCTTTCTTTTAGTTTGGACTCAAGTGCATTACTTGAGTTCACGTAAGGGAGCTGTTGGAGTTAAGCAGCGGGCGAGAGAGCTGACAACTAACACAGACTTGGTGTAAGCAGAACGTCAAAACAACATTCTTACAGACCAGGAACTCAAAATTAAAGCATGCAAATCCTCTCAAATGCAAGCCACGCTAATGCTGAGGGTTCAGCAAAACTCTGTGTGCTCAAATACCCAGAACAACCCAGAGCTGTAGAAGAAAGGCCTGACTGGCTGAGTGAGCAAATATACCTCCATCCTCTGGGCTTTGGAGACATCGCAGAGAGGAATCACCCTCCTACAGAACAGCAAAAGTAGCAACTGTAGGCTTCTGCTGGTTTCTCTCTTTTGGTCCACAAAGGGGAAATGTTATTTTTGGTTATCTAGCATTGGATTGCAGGAATGTTTTACTATGAGGTCCATCAGGGTAGGAGGTCTTTTTAATTTAAAAGGCAAACAGACACTACTGATAATGAAGCTACAGTGTAATCAAAGGAAATCTCCGGAGCATTTCACAAGGAAGCGTCTGAGGCATATAAACAGTAAAACAAAAATCAGCATTTTCTTTGCAGAGTCAGCGTCTACACACACTACTCCTTAATCACTCAAGATCCAGCTGAAATAGAGAAACATCCAAATCCATGCTCCTTTTGCATTTTTCTGTAAACACTCATCAACAAAACCCCAGACCATGACTAGAAGACCAAAGGGTCACCAGGCACAAACCACAGGGAAATGAAGACAGAAGTGTGGCCTGTTCCACTTGCAGGCTAAGAAGTATGAGAAGTTCCCTATCAGAGGTGACTCCTGCACCAAGATAACCAAACTTTAGGGAGTTCCGTGTCCTGGCTGAGGGTTCAGCAGCAGCCAGCTCTCCAGAGAAGCATGCCCTGCCATGGTGTAACATCTCCAGGCCTCGTTAATGCAGCAGCCCCCCTCCAGCTGCTTCCCAAGTCCATGCCACAGCCACAGAGAAGAAACGCCCCTTCCCTAGAGAGGGGGCAACTATTTAAGGAACTTTCCCTCTTTAAGAGTTACATTTGACATTACTCAGCCAAAGGTTTGCCTGTTAAGCATCAAATGTATCTGGATAGGTGGCCCTGCAAGACCGACTTGGAGCATACTTAAAGCAGCCATATAGTAGTGAGCTCTCGAGGCCTGCAACATGGAGTAGAGAGCTCAGCTCACAGACAGCTGCAAGTCGTTTATCCCACCTGGATGTGAAAAGGTCGAGTGTCACACAACTCCAGGAGCAGCAGCAGCTCCATGGACACCCTTTGCGGTGACTGATGACTAAAGCAGTTCCTACCCTTGCCAGTCGGTCGAAGAACCTGACAGTGGTCCCCACACCATCCCGCTTCCTCCAACTCGTTTATCACGTGGACCCACAAACAGTTGAGCGGATCCAACTGAGGAGACAGGGCAAAGGTGGGCCAATATGACCACGGCTGGTAAGGAATGGTCTGGGAAACTCTGAAACCAGCCCCAGAGCCACGTCAACAAAACCCCATGGATCCATGACCCTCACCAATGCCCTAGAGAAACACTCGTGCTACTGGTAGTGTGCTACTTCACCAGAAGAGCAGCTTTCCTTTCCCATTACGTCTCGGAGGTTTGAATGCAGGACCCCAGCACGAAGGAGAGCCCGCAGCCAGCATGCAGCAGCGGGCCCCATGTCGGGTACATGCAAGTCCACCCGTGTCGCCACATCGCCCCGTGGCAGCGGCAGAACCACCCTGCGACAGCAGACGGGGGGCCGAGGCATGTCGCGAGCTTCGGCCAGCCCTGTGTGCAGCACCCGGACTGTATGTAGAGCTCTGGGACCGAATTCTCCACTCTAAGCCCACAAAATCCTCTTCAAGTTGGTCCTTGAAGTTGCATGGCTAAAAACAGGAGGAAGCTTTTCCTTCTGGTGACAAGCAAGGATGATTTACATTTCCTTTTGTCATTAACAACATCCTAAGGCAGAAAAGCCAAACGGATCCCTCCTTTGACTCCTAAAAATCACCTGGACAATCCATTCTAACCTTCGTTTTAGAGGCTGTTACTCCTAAACGTCTTTGAAAGACTGCTTCTTTGAACAGAAGACAGTATTACCAAGCACCTTTTAAAAATACCATCTAAAAAAAAAAGCAGACACTAAACATCACATGCCTCTCTGAAAAGCAACAACCCTAAGAAAATAATAGATGAGATCTCTCTCTTAGAGTGCCTTCCATTTCTAAGCACTGCAAACATTAAGCATGTGTTTATGCATTTCATTACATGGTGGAGGGGCAAGGGGCAGGCATCATTGTCAGCTGTCCCAAAGTCAACTAACTAAACACAAAGTTGAAGCTGCCCAGTTTTGCCTTCAGCCTTTCCAAAATGTGGGAATTGACTCAATTTAAACATCTGAGAAGCAGAAAAGGCTAAGTGTGGCTTGCTGCTTTTCAGCTCTCCTTCTTTCCGTATCAGTGCTGTTTACTTCTTGTCCCTAAGTGCCTCACTTTGCACTTACTCTAGTGGGTGCTTGGTCGTATCCTCTACAGATAAGGTGGCAATGCAGTTGCAATTATAACATTCTTTTCCTATTGACTCATTTTTTCAGAAGTAGTCCCCTTGGAGATTGAAGTTTTCCATGCTTGGTCTCTATGTAAAGATATTTTTTGATTAGTTTTGGGTGTTGGTTTTTTTTTTTTTTGAAACCAAACTTCCTGGTTTAAAAAAAGTCCACTTAAATACTTTGACTAAATTTAAAATGAATTCTGTGTTCAAAAACTCTGAACTTCTCTTATCAGGTTTTTTCCTTCCTTTTTTTATAGAGAAAAAAAACTTAAAGAACAGCTCAGAGGAACAACAAAAACTGATGAACTTTAAAGGTGTGTAGATACAATTTACAGCAAAGCCCAGGACATTTGGTTGGTCTGCAAAAAACCAAATTGCTTTTCTTTAAGCTTTTAAGTATTTTGTAATTGTCCACTAAAATTTTAGTATCTAGTATAACTTCCATTTTCTTGTCCTTGCTACAGGTAACTCAGTACTTCATTCTTTGCCACGAATCAGAGGCGTGAATGCAGGCTGTCCTGCCTCTCTTCTGAGAAGGGGTTAGCCAGTGGGGTTAGCCAGCGGAGGAGCTGAGGCCAAAGCAGACTGCTGAAGCCATTAGGCTGGAATAGTTGTTATGGAACAGTTCTCCTGCTGTGCAGCCTGGAGGGAAGATTTCTTCTTTTCTCCCCTGTGGAGATCCCCGGTACCCAACCCAGTAACTCAGGATTAGGCATCAGAGAGATTGGCCCCTTAATCAGTTTTAACTCTCATCTTGTTACGTTCTCTTTTTTCTAATCTTTTCTTTCAATTTACAACTTCATTTTGGCCTTTGTGCTGATACTGTACCTCCATCAGCTTCGACTTCGCTAGCAGATTTGATCACAGCTCTAAATCCTTCTCCAGGTCACCAGGTTTTAACCCTATCTGTGCACTGGATCTCCCTCAAGGTTACGTGATGGGCACAATCAGGATGTGAAATAATTAATTGCACTGGATGGAGAAGGCGCATGTCAGCTCCAACTGGTTGGTGCTAGCAGCTGGGCACTTGGGTCCTCAGTGCCAGTGGCAGCATGATAACTCGCCTTTCATCCCTGTGGCCAGCTTCTGAAACCCTCTCTGCCCTCTGCTCCTTCCCACCTCTGCCCCACGGCCTCCCCACTGCTCAACTCGGAGCAGAATCAAACCTAGTAATTTAACAAGTGCCTGACACACAGGGGTTAGAAATGCCGGAAATTAATGGTACATATTAAAATGAGGAAATAATGTGATGATTCCTTACTGATACGGGACAGGAGGGAGAGAGAAAGGGACAAGTGTAAAATAAAACAAAATTATGCATTTTCCACCTACCATACACGAATGTTTACCATATGGAATCAAAGAATTTAAAAAAACCCCACTGATATAATTTTATGTGCCTTTTGCTAGTAAAAGGAGTCTAATATCTTTTTACTAGAAAAGCTGCAAGGAAAAATCGTAAATATGCCAGTCACTTTGTTGTGTATGCTGGTGTAGAAATCTTGCCTTTGCTTCCCAGAAATGGTGTGAAGAACATCTGGAAAAATTGATAAAAAGACTCTGAAACCTCAAAAACCAAAATACACCCCTCCCCTCTTGAACCTCATTTTACACTCAGCTGCACTGGATGGGCCAGATTCAGATCACAGTCATGCGTATCCTGAGTAAATACACTCAAGTCAACGCATTCATGAAACAAGAATTTGGCTCCAAACATCCAATGCCGTTTAACCAGGTGAAAACACAAGACTGAGTTTGTTTCAAATAAGATTCGTTGTACGTGCTGATGTGAAGGGGCCTTACTGGCACAGTCTCCCTATTCAAGTAGATATAATTTGAAATGCATCAATAAAGAGACAAAGTGCTTTGAAATATAATGAGCCTAAGCCTCATTCCTCTTGATCTTAATGAAAAAGCTTGCCTCTTCCTCAGGAATCGTGAGATCAGGTCCTCAGCTCGTTCATGGTTTTGTTAAGAGAAAAGTTAAGTCTGTTTTACCATTTCTGCTTCTGCTGGCGTGAGGCTGAGCGCTCTGCTGCTCTCGGCTCCGTGCACAGCCGCAAGCCTGAGTCAGGTTTCCCGTGTTCTTCTCTTGCTCCTCCCCAGGGACCTGTGGAGTGGGCAAGTCTCCACGGGTACTTGTGTCAGCTCACCGATTACCCACCGGTCACACAGCTATTGAAATGAGATAGGCATCTGCCCTCACCCAACAAATAAAACTAAGGCTAAGATAAATAAGACAGCTCGCTCTCAGGGTGAGAGCTGGTCATGCACATTTCACTAAAGCAACAAAGTTAGATTTGGTGAGAAGCACTTAAATGAAAGAGAATCTCCACCAGTGCGTCTTCTTGTTGAAGGCAGACAGTGGAGACACTGTGGGGAACTGCTGTTTTAGGTACACTGAAAAACAGTATTTGTTTTATGAAATGGAAATGAAAGAAAGAGGTGGCTAGCTGTCATTAGTGGGTGTCTGAAAGCAGCAAGAGTAAAAAGGCATACTGAAAAACGCTGCGCAAAAACACAATGCAGTGCTTCCTCGTCACTCGCAGCTATGCTTCGCTAGTTCTGTAGTCACTTCCCTTCACCTTTGTTAAAGACAAGGCACTGCCTCCCAGATTTCTGAATAATTCGAAGAAATTCTTCCCAATACTTCAGCGATGCAGGCACTTTTCTGCAACACCCCAGACAGGCCCTTCAGTTCCTTGTAAAGTACGTAAATCGTGAAAGCTACATTGTTCTTCAGTATCAAATAATCTTCTAATCCCGGCCTCCAACTGATTAAAAACAGAACAGAAAAACAACCAAAAAGCTACTTTCAAAGGGAGCTCTCTGGCAATTCCAAGACAGAGAAACCCTCTGAAACAGGAAATCTACTGTCGCAAAGAGGGTGCTGCACAGCTTTGCTTGCTCTCCGTTAGCTGGCCAGTGGAGCAATAAAGTGACATGGGTTTCCAAAGTAAAGTTTGCTTTGGTCCCTAATCAGGCTTTACTCCACCTGAACTCCTGCTGACTTCAGTGAGAGGTTAGATGGAGTGAAAAGTGAATGAGGACTTGAAAATTTGGCCCTTTATGAGCCAAGACTTAGTTGTAAACTTATTTAAAGACACAAGAATCTCTGCAGCTGAACTCAATGCCACTTTTGAACACAAACCTGTAGAAAAACTGTTTGTTTTCTTTGTGTAAATCTTGCATGTTAACATGATTAGGTCTGCCGGGCAGGTGTCTCCACATGTCCATGTTTGCTTTGGCACACAAGCTGCCCCTCTCACCTCTCCAAATTCATGTAAATTTAGTGTTAAATCCTGCCTTTTGTTACATGAGAGTGCCAGGGAGCCCCTCTCCCTTCCCGCACCAAGGCTCGCTCACGTTGCAGCTGGGCTGGAGTCCAGCCCAGCACCACCGGGTGCCAGGCTGGGGAGGGCAAGCGCAGGTTCTCATCTTCCACAAGCAGGCAGGTGAGCATGGCATGGGATCCATCGCCAGCCCCTTACTGCACACTCCCTCCTCTCTTTTTCAAGCTGTTTCTGGAGTTGCCAGCTTTCCAGATACTTGTTTCCCGTGATGAAATCCCCTGCTCCTGGAATCATCTGATTTTGTGATCATCCCAGCTTCCATGAAAAGTAAGTTTTTAGCTGTCTAGATGAGATATACAGAGAAATGAGAACATGATCCTTTACAGCTCAAAACAATACACTTGATAGAATCTCCAAGCATCACTCTAACGTTATTTGCAAGGTTTTGGGGACCCAGCTGTAGTGCTCAGGGTGCTGACACTCTTCCCTGTGCAGACCAGACACTCCCTGATCTACCACTTGGCTTTCTGTTTGCTCCCCGCCGTTGGTAAGACAAAAATTTGCACCTGCTTTTTCAGATCAATACAAGCAAATTCAATTTTAGAAACCGTTCAAAGGGGCTAAGGTTCAGAATGATGTAATGAGCACTAGTGAAAACATTTTTTATTAACCTGGAAAAATGTGTCTAGCAAGAACAGTTGGCCGGGTGAAGACCCTCTTACGCTTATTTAGGTATCAAGTGGCACATGCAGATCTCCCAGCACTCCTTCCCCAAGTGCAGTGAGGACCCGGGTGCTACCCTGCTCACATTTTACAGAAATTCAGCTGAGCCACAGCAAACTGTTGGCATCCTGTTGTGCAAGCCTAGATGCACTCACTGCCTTCTGGTCTTTGTGAATTTCTTTTTGTTTAGCAGATTAATCCTAAACATTCAGATCTTGCACCTCATTTTTTGTCTAAGGTCTAGGCAATGATAAAAGCAATTAGCTCCCTAAATCCTTCTCTTATCGGTAATTGGGTGTGATTTTTTGTTGTTTGTGAAAAACACTGAACAATAATAGCGTCCACTATGTGGGCCAGGAAAATAGACCCTGATGACAGCCAGCTTATCTTCCACAGCTGCCTGAACAAACCAACACCTAATGGATATGTTTTCAGGAACACTTCCAACCAAGAGCTAACACTGTTACTTGGAGGTGATGGACGGACCCGTGCAGTTTTAATGCAACTCTCCACTTCCCATTAGAAATGAGGAGACTCCGGTTACCTTCCCTTCCTGCATAGTGTCACATTGCCAGAAATATCCCAAGAGCAATGGGGCTGCGGGCAGGAGGGGAGAGCAACGCGTGTGCCTCAGCACTCACTTCCACTGGCTTCAAGGACATTTTTAAAAAATAAAGAACATGAACCAGAGAGGCTGTAACTGCAGAAAGTTCCCACTCTGCTTCTTTCCCACCCTCACCCTTCCCTTTGGACAAGCACACGATTTCTAGCAGGTGTGAAAGAGCCAGGAGACAAACAAAAAGAGATAAAAGACAGAGCAACTCTGAAGAGCACTCAGGAGGCCACATCACAAGCACAGCACACCAGCTCCTAGCAGGCAGAGGCACTCTACCATTATCTAGTTCACAGATGGACCACCCAGAAAATCTGGGAGCAATTAGGAAGGAGAACAAACAAATGCATGGAAAGAAGGGGGGAGGGAGAATGGGAAGGAGGGCCAGAAGGGATTCCTTACATCATCTCCATGCAAGCGTTTCGAGAATGAAGTGAAGCTATATGGAGGAGGAACGCAGATGAAAGAGTTTGCAGTGAGAATGCAATAAAATAAAAGGCTATGAAAACATGTAGTGTACGAATGAATTACAACACGACCATTAAATTTACAGAAAGTCAGGACAGTTGTGTAAACGGAGAACATCAAGTTCTTGGAGACACATACACACACATATAAACAGATCAAATGCTGTGTCTCTCGCTATTAACAGTATGTCAACCCGCTTTGCAACCCAGGGATTCATCAGGCAAAAAGCTGACTCACTCTCCTCTCCAGCTGTCAATAACTGGTATTAAATACTGGCAGGAAAATACAAATGCTACAAACCAACACCAATGCAACTTCACATCTTATGCGTGGATAGGAATGACAGCAACAGCCAAGAGGCTCATACGAGCAGAGCCACGTGCCTAGGCACAGCCAGTTTTCTGCTGGCCTGGATTCCACTTTCCTGGCATCTAATCAGTCTGTCAGTCAGCACCTCACAACACCAAGTTACACCTTTCTTGCCTGGGAAGCTGACCTGATTTTGGTACCAAGCGCTTTGGCTCCAACTGACTTCAAGATGACTGCTCAGCCCTCTGAAAACAAGGCCCATTTTTAATTAAATGCCTGATTTCAGGCATCTTTGTTGGTTTTAATTGTGGCACAGAGGGTTGCCTTTGTTGACCAGTGCTGCAAAGTTTGCTTTTTCTTTTTAAACGATTTGATGTGCAGTTCGTGACTTTTGCAAGTGAGCACAAATTATGAACTGTGTTTTGTAAGATCCAAATGTCACAGCAGAAAAATGACTCAAAATAAAAACTGAGCATACCAAGTGTTTTGAAGTGATCTTAATCAATAACACTGTGTTTACTTTGTCTCGGCCTCTGAGAAGCAAACTCTGGTCACTAAGGACATCTTATAAACACATTAAAGTTCACAGAAGCATTTTTTAAAGCTTTTCAGTTTACTATAAACTTGGTAAACTCACTCCCTGATAATTTTCCCTAAAAACAGTGCTTATTAACTCACAAGTTGAGTTGAAAAAATCTACTATCCGCTCGTCTCAGCAGCAGCTACAATATGGCAATTAGTTTACCTTAGAATAGACATCAAAGGCTCAAAGGATGACCCTGCCCCAGAAGAACAAAATCTTTTAAAAGCCCCATTCCACTCAGTTTGCTAGTTTATAAGGTTTGCTAAAATCCAGTTTAATGATCATGTAGTTTCTTAGCAAGTCATGTGGTGCCATATTGTGTAAGGAACAGAAGAGTTAGTTCTAAAACCTTTTTGAACTTAGGAAGCTTTTCCGACCAGCTGATGCAGAACCACATTCTGCGAAGGTAAATGAAACTGTTGGATGGAAAAGCCTCGCTATGATTTTCTTTAGCTTCTTTCAGAAGAGACAAAAGTTCCCACACAACACATACTCTCCCCTTACAATGAAAGATTCAGTAATAGCAATATGTTCAAGTCCATATGGTGTGGATATAAGGGAGAGGCACAACGAGAAACTGAGAACCCTGAAAGCGGGGTCCTGTAAGCTGCAGTGGAAAAAAGCAAAAGCATAAAAAAAAACCCCTTAACGTGAGACTGAATAAAGTTGTAGGGCACACTGGATTAGCCAGTTCCCCTTTTAGCTAGTCTTCATATCCTGAGTTGCAGACAGTTCCCTCCCCTGACATGGTTATCAGATTGACTTTTTTTTTTTTTCCTGGATGTCATACAACAAAGTCCTTTCAAAACCAGTCTGGTCCAGTGGCCAGATAATAGCACTACATGTTACCAGGCAAGAGACTGAGCAGCAGTTGCCAATACAGCCTCACAGCAATAACGCAGGAGAAATTAAACTGGAAGGGCTGATTTTGGGGGGGGGGCAACAGACATATGAAAAGGAACAACAATAAATGAATAATACAGGAGAGAAGCCTTCTTACCCTGTCTGGAATCAGATTTGAATGGTGAATGAGAAACAGGGAGGGGAGAGGACAAGAAGGGTCTGTTTTAAACATTAACATAGGCTTGCCCACCTCTTTCCATTACTATCACGAAGCATGGCTTTTCCCAGCTCTCTCGTCTTCGTCTCCAACTCCTGAACTTGCTCCAGCAAAGTTTTATGGTAGGTATGCTTGGCCCTGTACCACAAGGAAAAGATAAAAAGAAAAACAAAACAAAGAAGCCACGTGAACATTTGTTTTGCTACTAACCCCCAATTTTACCTCTCCGATAAGAGGCTCAGGGCCTTCCCTTGAAGGATTTGCAAAACAAGGCACAGCGTATACATGTCAGTTCAGGTTCACAATACCTGGGAAATATTACATAAGAAATGAGAAATGAGAAGGACTTCAAATTCAGCAGAGCTTGACCGCCTCAACACAACACTCAAAATCTAACCAAGCAGCAAAGCTACGGGACTATGGAGACCTGACACCGCTGCCATGGGACTGCTCAGGACCCGGGCATTCAGACAAAGGAGCTGGGATTCATTGAATATTCATGGCAGTAAAACCTGATTCTACTCTGTCTTTTGAGCTATGCACGGCACTGCTCTGAAAACCTGAGGAGAGTCTACAATAATAATTGCTATTCAAGCCCCTTTATTTTCATTTATCAGTCTCACATGATTTGGATTCTCTCCCCACTGAGCTTTCAAAGTGACAGTAACAAGACTGGCTGTGTCCTACTTTCTTGGCTTGGGGATTCAAAGAGCAATCCATGTACCACACGTGCAACCAAAATTTGGAGAGCAATGTCCCCCATGAAGAGACTTGGGCCTTTTTTCCCAAGTTTCACCTACCGCTCCAGTGCTATTACACCTACATTACATTGATATAAGGAGAAAATCTAGTCCCCTCTGTCTTGAGAAGTACAAAGCAATAATACAAAATGCAGGGATCTTTCTCCAACAGGCAGGTTTTGATCAGCTTCCTCTTTTGCGTCACTTAAAGGAGGACAAGTGTCCCATGAGATAATACTGATTTGCAAGTGACTGCACAATAAGCCTGAAAACAAGATGAAGCCAAGTCGGCTGAGACACCGCTATGCTTCATAGCATTAAAATAATATCCTTCAACTCTAGAGACAGCAAAAATTTCTTTACAAGTTTCATAAAAATCTTACATGCAGATACTATAATCTTTAACCAGTGTTGTAAACCAATGTCAAACCCCCTCTAACGTAAAAATAGTAACTGAAGTATATGTAATTAAAATATAATGAAGATGCCTGGGCAGTAAGAAACAAAGACCACAAAAATCTTTGCTGATACTATTTTAGATGACGGTGCCCTGATATTAATACTAGGTTATCCAAGTCCTCTGGTCTTCGTGTTGCTGAGTTAGGCCCCAAGTATCTCAAAATGAGAAGCTAAAATGAAAACTACTTTTCAAAACACATCTGCATTTAAGAGGAAAAAAAAGAGAACAACAAAAGATGAAGCATAGCAAAATCTGGAGATAAAGAGTATCAGGATGTACTTAGAAGGGCACCCTATTAAAACAAACCACCAAAGGCGTATGATCTGCAAGGGAACACCAACGTACTGTGACGGAAGAAATCAAGTAGCAAGGATATTTTTAAAATGCATAATGTTTCAAGAATGTGAGATTACCAACAGCTGCACGGAAATTAATTAGATTCAAGTTCCTATAACTAGTTAGGCTAATGATTAGACTGGTCTCCTCTTTGAGGAAGGGAAACTATAGTGATTAAAATGAGAAAGCTTTGAGCTGTTAATTCTTATAATCTTTACAGTTGACTTCACTATCACACTCTTCAATTTTAGTAAACACATTGAAATTTTGACCTTGAACTCATCTCTTACCTTTTAAAGAGGCCACACTTACTATTGCAAACTTGAAGACTGAGCGTGTTTAGAACTCTTAAAATCCTTTATAACCAGTTTTCTCACAGACAAGAACACAGAAATCTACAAGTTATTCAATCTCTCCCAAGATTCCATGTTTATCTTGCCATACACCATAAAAGGTGAGAGATGTTTTTCTTTTCCCTTAGAGTGAATACTGAATTCAAAATTTAACAGAATGAAGCCTGAGCAACAGAGTCCAATTAGTGCAGCACAGCACAAGGAGACATTGCACTGATATTTCACAATATGGAAAAAATACTGTTGTCCTCAAGTTGAGGATACTGAAGTATTCTGTAAGCAGTGTGAAATGATGAAATATATGGGCTCTGCTGTGGTTGGGTATCCCTAAAGCAACAATAAACCTGCAGTTAATAGGTATGCATTGAGTCACTCCTTCACTTGGAAGCAGGAGCATCCATGGAAAAATCAGTAATTAAGTATTTATAAAAGGGCCTGAGCTAACCTATCCACATGTCTCTCCAAAAACAAACACTAAAATATGGTATTACAATTGTCTCAGAATCTGGGCTTGCTCCCATCAAAGCGAACTGCAAATATTCCATGGACTGCTGGCAACAGGACTGGATATTTCATGACTTTTTCACAACGGCACGTTACTAACTTTTGATACACAAAAATACAGGTAGAAGTCTTAGCTTTTACCTTGTACTTTACAAGTGGCTGTAGATGCACCACCAGTCCTCAATAAATTATGAGATGCTGTGGTCGATGTTACTGCTCAGCTGAAATTTGATGCATTACATAAAGACACACTCACCTTTCCTTCACACCCAGATATTAAGATAATGAACCACAAGAATCAGCAAAGGGTTATCTTTGTATTTTGGGTGGCCCTTTCCCTTCCAAGCCAGAGAAGTGCATAGCTTCACTTCACTGCCCTAGGAGGATATTTAGGGGGTTCGGGAGGCCAGAATCTGCCAGGGAGAAGCATGGTTACATTCATAAGCGTTTCTCAAACATGATGACACCTCTACTGTGGTTCATTATCCTCAACACCATTTTAGGAGTCTTGTGCTCCAGGGACTGCAAGCGTGTGCAAGGATGGGAAGAGCTCCTTATACCTTCTCTCTTATTTACACTATGGAGCTGGCAAGTGCAACATGCTTCTTTCCCCACGGTAAAAAAGTACATGAAGATTTTGGTAATGATTGGAAGGCTCAGGAAATTTTTTCACTGTAACACTAAGCACTACACCAATTATTAATAAATTCTTGCCCTTTTGCCTAATTTTGCTGGAACACACTCTGCGTTTTTATGATTCCCACATAGCTTTGTGGCTCAGCTATTTCGAGACTTCCTAGCACCAGTGACATGTATTCAACTGACATGTGCCAACTGTGAGGAAGCACTCACCTTATAAAGCTCCGTTCATTTCAATGGCAGCACAACTGGAACTTTCATAAGGCAAAACCCAAATCCAAACCAAGCCACTGAATTCAGGGTAGTGAACCAAAGTTAACAATATGGCATTGCAGCCAAGCATTAGTAATAAGCTTCCTTCTCT
The DNA here is from genome assembly GCF_000737465.1 of Haliaeetus leucocephalus. NCBI lineage: Eukaryota > Metazoa > Chordata > Aves > Accipitriformes > Accipitridae > Haliaeetus > Haliaeetus leucocephalus. The sequence continues at coordinate 3,883,452 of NW_010972787.1, forward strand.
TTTTAAAGAGAGTTTTCCACATTTCCTTGATTCACTTAAAAAAGAAAAAAAAGTAAATAAAAAAGCCTGGAGCTGCAGAGAATATGGAAGATAAGAGGTTCGTTGACAATTGTAGCCTGTGTGACAACAGGAACATGTAAAACTAGCTCTTGCTTCCAGCATTACAAGTTTTGATAGCGGATGCAGCACAGCAGTTTAGAAACAAAGATTTGTCTGGGTTTGAAACACGCTTTCCTATCCCTTTTAACCTTCTTCTAGACAAAAACTGTACACTGTATTTATGGTTCTCTGGTATTATTTTGTACTGAAATTAGGCATATACCTTTTGGGTCACATGGATGCTCCTTTAGCAGACATATGCTTCATGTCCAAAAGAAACTGAAAGGGATAAATTCCATGACCATGAGAAGTCAGAGCTGCTGGAATTTTATGGCCAAAACCAGATTCTGCTGAACTACAGACAGCAATGTGGTGTAACCACTGCTGTGGAAATGTGCCGGCTGATTTCCAGAGGCCTTGGGCTCAAGTTTTGAATGGCAAGCCTCTTGGAAAGGAAACAGACCTTTACTCCTTCCATATGGCAGTGCTGATAGCTGTGTCATTTCATTTATCCTAGTTAAAATGTTAATGGTGTTAATTTTTCAGTGATGGGTTTAAAAAAAAAAAAGCAGCCCTGCTCAGAGAACAGATTTTTTGCTTAATGTTGATAGGAGCCTCCTGTTTAAAATCTGTTGCGAAAATAGCCAGTATATCAATCATACACGTTTGTCTTGAGAGCTTCACAATCTCTGTACGTTCTTGCTCTGAACCACTGGAAGGATTATGTTGCTGAGATTTCTCTAAGAAATATTAAAGAACAGGCTGTGTCAGTAACAGAGTTTTAAATGAGTAATAGCTGAGGATGAGCCTGCCTTGGTCTGGCCTGCTTTACAATTCTTGAGTCATTTTTGCCAAGAACTGATAAGAACAGAGAACAACTTTGGGACGTTCAACTATTATGAAAATATTTCAAAACCTGAAGCGTAATCTTGGACAACTAAATACCTATTTGATCCCTGATGCTGCAAACAGTTCAGCTCCTATTTATCTTTAATCACAAAAGTAGTCCCACTGACTTCTAAGCAGGTAATTTTAAATAATGCCTGACACAGGAGCAGGGCCTGTTATGCTAAATGAATTCAAAGATATTTTTTTTTTTTTTTTCCCCCAGAGCTTTAAAAAGCAGGTCATAGACACAGCTAAGTATCTAAATTTAAACATTTTGGCCTCAAGCTTTAGAATTCTAAAATAATTTTCAATTGGAGAAATTTAATAAGTGTAACAAAAAACCCTCTAGTGTGCTAGACTATTAAATCATAGTTTGGCCTGAACAGAAATTATACATTATGATACATAGTTTTAATTTTAGCAGTGTAGCTTGTGAAAATTAAGCTGAGGAAGAAAACAGGAAAGCATTTAAGAAGTACTTACTGATTGGTAGATTTGCCTACTACCAGTTTAATTTAGCTGTGCTATCAATCCCGTAGGAAGAAAAAATATTCTCAGATATATGCATATGAGCTGATTTATCCTTTTAAGCCAGTGTTTGAAACGTGCCTGTGTTTGGGAAACTTTCTGCTTTTTTCAGTATTTTCTGCATATCTCTAAAGAAGATGGTGGACTCAGCAGTGTTAGGTTTACAGTTGGACTCGATCTTAAAGGTCTTTTCCAACCTAAATGATTCTAAGAATCTTCCTTGGCTGACCGACAGCTCATTCTTGGAGCAAAGCGTTACATGTTACGATGCTTTCACTTTGAGCCTTTGTGAAAAGTGACAAGCTAACCTATATTCCCTGTTCACTCCAGCTAGGATCTGCCTTTTTGCCCCAGAGTTGGAATGCCCTCAGTCCTCCTTGCATAAGGTTATTATATATTCATGTAATAAAACCACCTTGGTTGTAACACAGCTTTCGAAGGGAAAGGATGAAAGCTTTGGTGCTTAAGACACTTAAAAGCAAGCTGAACAAATCACGAGAAATTCTAAATGAAAACAATGCTTCTGCATTTCAAATTGCAATGGTAGAGAAGGTAAGTAGCTTCTCTTTAAATCAAAATTCTTGAAATTGCTTGTCTTCCACAGTGCTTTGAAACCACAGAGTTTTGAGAGAAGGGGATTGATTACACAGGCTTGCATTTCACAAGGGTTATTCCCCCTCTCTGGGCCTGAAGGGAATCATTAGGAGTTTACTTCAACCACAGAGCGCAAGTATTACTCTTCTCTCAGTTAAGTCTTGGAAGACCCACTGTTGAAGGAGAATCTAAAGAGCAGCTGACAAAGAACTGGGAGCGTACTGGGTATGGATTAGAGCGCCACATATTTACTTTTTACCTAACCTTAGTAAAATTGAACAAATTATGTGCTCCTTTCTAGGAACAGGAAATCTCTGATGTCTGATTTAAATTCACCCTTAACTAAAGGGTAGACAACACCAATAATCGTAAGATGACACACCATTACTCAGGCAAGGCTGCCTCCTTCAGATTCAGGACTAATAATTCATTCTCTCACATTGCTGGTTGCATTGGCAGATGAGAAATGACTCCCGCTTCACTTTGTTCAGAGGCCTTCCAAACGAATATCACCCTTTGGCATTCACTGAAAGGCTTCATAGTTCTTTACAGAAAAATACTGGACTGGACGACATGTGCATACAGAATAATTCCTATAACAACGAGAGGACTGGTTCAGGACTTACGCTGTCCATGCCACGTCTTTAACAAGGCAGGCAGTGGGCACAAGAAACAGGCCAAACCAGAAGTATCCACATCTCAACACCATTCCAGCCTGTGAAGAAAACAAAGAAATAAATCATGAATATTTTCAAGCCATTACACGTTAAGTGGTTGTTTACAGGGAAAAGGTAGAGCGATGGCATCAAACAGATACTGCATCCATGATCTGAATGATGTTGAAATTTGGTGGTGGGGGGAAGTCTCATCAACTCTTAACAGAAGTTAGGCCTGTAATTAACAAACAGCAATGGCATTTCTCATTGCAATCATTCCTTATGATATCAAACTCCTTAGAAATTTTTTAAGAAATCAAGTGTTTTGACCGAATCCTCCACTGATATTAATTTGTGGATCCAGGCAGACACATTTTCACTCATGGAGAAGTGCACCTTAAGTATATTTAGCTTGCGCTTTTCACTATCTTTTTTGCTTTTTGCTTACTCTCTACCCACTGTTCTAGATCCCTGAGCAGCATCAAACTGACATGAAAAAAAAATACACTTTGCACGAAAATGTTTCAGTCATATTCCACTTAAATACAGCACTTCCTGTTCAAACTACTGCTGCCTGAAACCCAGGGTGGGAAAGGTTCACTCCTGTCACACAAATGGCTTTTTTTACAAACAAAAAGCTCAAAATGTATATTTGGGTTTTTCTCACTGTTGTAAGGCTTGAAGAAAAAGCTCAGTACTATTTGAGAAGGAAGATATCTGGAAACCCTACAAGTCCCAGCATACACACATAGTTATGGAACAAAATTGAAATATAGCACTATTTACAGAAATGTTATTTTAGGTCAGTTAGAATGGTGAGTAAGGTCTGGGTTTGCTACACGGAAGACTTGAGACGACCTCACCACCTCTTGCATGCACACACACACACAGCTCTCATGAGAACCATTTAAGTTCTCTAGTACATTAGAAATAGAAAAGATTTTTTTCTTCTGTAACGACTTGCGTGCAGCACACAACTACAACAGAGGCTGAAAGGTGTCAACAACGTTCCCAGTAGCCAGCCGTATTTTGCTCCCTTGCCAGTTATGGATACTGCCATGGCCCTTCCCCAAAACCTTTACTTCTCAGTATTTCGTACGCCATGTACAATACACACACACATCTACTGACGTTCACGTGTGATGTCGCCACAGGCAGGGAGGGCTATACCTGCGGACACCGAACTAAAGCAGTTGTCTGACCAGGGTAACACAGGCTTGGCTGGCTCAGCTGTGCCTCGCTGCTGGAGCGCATGAGAGAGCAGCAGCCTGCAATGCTGAAGCGTCAGGGCATTTTACAGGCAAACACGAAGTTGAGCTGCAGAACACTGAACCAAACAAAATGTCTACTAGCCTTTGAAATACACTGAGAGAAGACAAAATCGTAATTATACCCTTTGAAAGACAAAGGTGGTTGATCACAACAGAAGGAACTTCCACCACTCACTACAGCGAAGCTTTAACACTGAGAAAAACCATCAATTGCATTGCCAATCTCTGTTTAAAGTTGTCCACCTCACAACTCTTGTCATATTTAGCAGCAGCTTGCCCTTGGATTGCCAAGTAGCGAGTATTTCCAAAGGCGTTTTTCACTTCTGAATGTTAAATCCTCCATGCCATTGCTGGACTGGCGGATCAGCGGTAAATCTTGTGCTGAAACCGAGAGCAATCTAGACTGTGCTAAAACATTTATAGACACTTTGCCACCCACACAGACAGTAAGCAAGCACATTACAGTCCCAGAATCAGCTCTCCGTTACTTGTGAGCCCTCATGCCTGCTTTCACATGAGAATGCCAGAAGTATAAGGGAAGTTTTGATTTATGCTTATTTAAGGAAAAGGATATACAGGAATAAGAGAGAAATCATAACGTTATTGTTAGCCAAAGAGCTGACCTGTAATAACACAGTGGCAAAGCATAATGAGATTTATCCTCTTGCTTTGCTTTTCTTTGGCTGTGACCCTGCCAGTGCTAGCAGTCTAATCTCATCAGCATTTCCACTGACCATCCTTCCATTGCCTGTGCTAATAAAGGCTAAAAAAGGGCCATAGTATTTTATATGCATTTTCAGCTATTTCGGCTTCAAATATTTTACGTTCCACTTTTTGCTTTTCTAGCTGAAAGCAACTCAACACACTTTCAAAGTGCAGAACAATCTGAGTATGTGTTCAGCAGCAGTTTAAATGCTGTTATTGTTGTTATAAATGTTGACATCTCAATCAACAGCTATGAATTTGGACATTTCACATGTTGAGCTCGACACCAAAAAAATGTCAAGCCAAATACTTTTGGCCCGCAATTATGCATTTTACTCAAGTATTATTCTGTCCAAAACCTGCACCATAACAGTAAAACTATTCATCACATCTGAACCCTATCACACACTCACTTTAGAAGCAAGCCTTTTTCCACACAACCCTCCCCAAGATTTTACTCCACGCTCACCTGGATGGTTTCTTCCCTGCACATCTCTAGTTTCCTCTTGGAGCTATATGACTGCTATGCTGCATCACAGTGAACTGGTTTGTCTTGCACGCACAGCTCTGCCTCTGCACTCTGCCTCCTCTCCAGCAGGGTTACACCATCTGCTCACAGGACAGGAGCTCCTCAGCAGAGGATTCACTGGAAACCACCTAACACATTCTGGGCACATCCATAGGCAGCATTTTTAGGATATTCTCCAACTTGTGGGAGAGAGGACTGGGTTACGAACAGAAGCTATAGTAAGAACACCTATATGTCGCAACAAAGCCTTCCTCAGGCTTCACAGCTGTTGCTGTGCTCCATTCCAGTTGTTCAGCTATTCACGAGAGCAGCGAAGACAGTACTGCAATACATCTTCAGCGAAACACGGCATTTCCAGACCCAGTCCCAATGAATAACACCCTTCAGCTATCAGTTATCTCCCCCAGATAAGAAAAGCAGAGCTACTAAACGGGAACCACCACCGTTTTTTGTTGGGGTTTTTTTTCGTTTTTATAAGGCCACAGGGAGAAGGAGAAGAAATTGTTTTTTAAACAAATTCAAAATTTGACCAGCTCTGTCATCACACAGGCCCCACAATATGCAACTAAGTCATTTTTATTCTGTCTACTGATGTAAACATTAGTGACTAGCACATCCAAAGCCAACTACCAGAAACCATTCATCACCTTGCACCCCCAAAAAAACCCTTGAGACTAATGGAAGTCCTCTTGCTGAAGACACTGCAACTTAAACTGCTGCCATTAGTAGACTGTCTTCAAAGCACTGTGGAGGCTGCCACAGTAAAATAGCTCATTTTAGAGCAGAGATAACATTTGTTGAAACGAAAGAATGGGAACAAGAAAAGAAAGAAAAAGCTTCGCTCCAGTTATTTCAACTGAGGAGCAATTTAGGTCCCAATACCTTTAACCTCTTGTAAACTGGTTTTGTAAGGGTGGGTACTTTCTTTTTTTCCTTTGAAACACAGCAACAAACCCAATAGTACTGGCCAGTCAGAATGACTAGGAAAATCTGTTCTGCACTATTATTTTAAAAAGCCTAGGTTAAGGGTTTTGGGGGTTTGTTCGGGGTTTTTTTTGTTGTTTGTTTTAAATCATGGAAATGCTCTACACAAGCATATCAAACAGGGAATAAGTTGTTTAAAAAGATAATCTTAAATTGCAATATGGAATACATTTCAAACTCTTTTCTCCATTTTACTATTCTTTCTTAGTATGCAAATAAGCATAATTCATAGTTTTCCTTTTCCACTGTGGTGGGTGGACCCTGGCTAGATGCCAGGTGCCCACCAAAGCCGCTCTATCACTCCCCCCAAGCTGGACAGGGGAGAGAATATATAACAAAAGGCTCGTGGGTCAAAATAAGGACAAGGAGAGATCACTCACCAATTGCTGTCACGGGCAAAACAGACTTGACTTGGAGAAATCAGTTCCATTTATTACCAGTCAAATGAGAGTAGAATAAGGAGAAAATAAAAACTAGATCTTAAAAACACCTTCTCCCCACCCCTCCCTCCTTCCTGGCTCAACTCCACTCCCGGTTTTCCCTACCTCATCCCCACAGCACTGCAGGGGAATGGGGATGGGGGTTACAGCCAGTTCATCACACGTTGTCTCTGCCGCTCCTTCCGTCTCAGGGGCAGGACTCATCACTCGTCCCCTGCTCCACCGTGGGGTCCCTCCCACAGCAGACAGTCCTCCATGAACTTCTCCAACATGTGTCCTTCCCACAGGCTGCAGTTCTTCACGAACTGCTCCAGCGTGGGTCCCCTGCAGAGTCACAAGTCCTGCCAGCAGACCTGCTCCAGCGCGGGCTTCCCACAGGGTCCCAGCCTCCTTCGGGCATCGCCCTGCTCCGGCATGGGGTCCTCCCCAGGCTGCAGGTGGAGATCTGCTCCACCGTGGTCTTCCCTGGGCTGCAGGGGGACAGCCTGCCTCACCGTGGTCTTCCCCACAGGCTGCAGGGGAATCTCTGCTCCGGTGCCTGGAGCATCTCCTCCCCTCCTTCTGCACTGACCTGGGGGTCTGCGGGGTTGTTGCTCTCACATGTTCTCACTCCTCTCTCCAGCTGAAGTTGAAAATTGCACAGTTTTTTTTCCCCCTTCTTAAATCTGTTACCCCAGAGGTGCTACCACCGTTGCTGATGGGCTCAGCCTTGGCCAGCAGCAGGTCCATCTTGGAGCCAGCTGGCATTGGCTCTGTTGAACATAAGGGAAGCTTCTAGCAGCTTCTCACAGAAGCCACCCCTGTAGTGCCCCTGTGACCAAAACCTGGCCACACAAACCGAATACATCCACCAATAGGTGGTGCCACTATTTTCAACAACAACTTCTAAGATGAACAACAAGGCCAGAAGTGCCCAGGGATGGGAAGCCAGATATCCAGACTGTTTTCGTATTCTTATCACATCATGGTTAGACAACAACTAGGGACCAGTAAGTGATTCAGACAAACCAAACACGGGTCTCAATCATCTTTGATCATTCAGGAAAAGTGAGACAAAATTTAAATTAGTATTCTGAATAATAAAAGCTTTTTATTACTTTATTTCCTCATACACCCATGCATCCTAACTCTGATTAAAAGAAAAAAGGACAGCAGAAGCATTAAGATCACAATGAAAACAGCTAGCATTGTATTTACAGCATGACAAAAATTATTACTAGAAGCGTGTCTGGATCCTGATCATAGCTCTCTCCACGAGACATGGATAAGGACCCAATAAGCTGCTAAATTATGGTTTCACACTCATTCAAATTCCAGCTTTATACACTGGGGATCCAAGTCCAGCCTGCAGTCAGGTGATCAGTCAGATCACTTTGGTCCCAACTAGTCAAACATGGATGATGGCATGGCACTGCCTTTGGCAGCACTTGGGAAAGGAGAAGAAAGGAAGAAGATGGCCATGTGATTATTGTGAGGGTTTCACATAAGATAGAAGCACAAGAAAAGTTCACTGCCCTCACTGAGATGCTATTGTCTAGACATCTGCGACACTGAATGATCCAGCTGATGAGAGACGCGTGGCTGGAGATGCAAACGCAACTCCAGGAGCCTTGGCCCTGCTGCTCCATCTGCGTTGCCTCAATAAACAAAGCAGAACGCCATGCATCACCAGCAGGCAGTTAACCCCACCTTAAGGTAGTCAACTGAGATGCACTAGGTAGACATCTCTGCCAGTACCTCTCCTCCACCAGTTCTAGACCAGTGACTTGGTCTGAGCACATCGCTTGAGAAGGGCTAAAGCTGGGGCAGGGGAATCCCAGTTGGTCACTTTGCTCCCATCCCACGTTAGGCAAGTCACTTCAAAGCATGTTTGTTATTCAGTCAATGAGGACAGTCGTCTTCAAAGCCTGCCTCAGCCCACCACTTGGAGGTGCCACTCCTAGGGTCTCAGTCTCAGCCATTTTCCCACCAATGACAGGGTGCTGCTAGCTTGGGCAAACAATTCCCTCCCATTTGTCTTGAAGTCCCAGTGCCTCACCTGATGGCATGGTGTATGGACAAATATATCATTCTTCATGAGAAACTCAGGCATTAACACTGGGACACATCACAGCAATGTTCCTACTTTACTCTGCAAAGTCCCAGATTCCTGGGAAAGATTGCCTTTCATTTGCTCTGCAGCAATAAGGCTGATTCAGAAACTGCTTTAAAGGTCTAGGAAATATTTTCAGTAGAAAGCTAAACACACTCTACCCCAATCTTGAAATTGTTGCACTTTTAGTGATGTCGCAGCTTAGACATCTTTGCTGCAGGGTTTTTCTTTTTAATGCTTTGCATGAGTAAATTTGAAGCCTAACTTCAGTAGGAAGAGGAACAGATTCCACGTATGAAAAAACTATCACAGATTACAAACCACATCACAGTGCAAGCTCCTCTGCAAATATCTGATGCATTTAAACAGTTTGCAGACCATTACCCAGCCCTGTTTTCCTTCAGAGAACTGCACCGTGGCACTCCCTGCGTGTTCTGAGTCCTATTAAGACCGAATGTTTCAGTGCCAGCGCTGGGTGGTTTTCTTGTTTCAAAAGACCTGGAAGTTTAAGCTTGAAAGGGCAAAAATATTAAATCCTTATCAACCAAGCTGCTGAATGGATCTTTAAAGTGACATAGGACTTGCCACATGCTAACACTGTAAGCACGTGCCATGCAACAACTGGAAGACTTTGTGTCATATAGCAATCTAGTTTTCATAATTTGTTCTGAAGGCATCAACTAGAAATGGCTTTCTCCCACTTTAAATGATAAAACAGCATTTATTAGATTCAGTCAAAACCTCCTACTATTTCTATTAGCTTATGTGGAATGATCAGTATCTCCACCCCATGCTGTTATATTGTACAAAATACAGAAATTCTGTTATACTTACTGTCTTATACAAGATCCTTAAAGTGCTACAAATATCAGACCTACCTTAAAGACTACATATATTAAAACCCAAGTGCAGAGAGATGACAGGGTTTGCTCACGGTCACACAAATCAATTGCAGAGCTGGGCAGATTGCCCAAGTCCTTCAATTAAATCACACTACACAGAGGCTGAGCCTACTGGAGCTCGAGTATGAAATATAATCAATATCCAAGAATGCAGTCTCAAGGATTTTCCCCGCGCACATTGGAACATAATCTAGCCTCAACATGAGACGGTGCTTAAGAACTTTCTCCCCCCCAATATAACTGTAGCCAGCTCCAGGCTGGACAGATTTACTAGACTCAGGGCTGACAGGTGTGATCAACAGATTTACCAGCTCCCTCTTCAACAAGCATCTTGGCTGGAAACATGCCTAAAGAATAACCCCTTTGGGTTAGTGGCAAAGTGTTAAAAAAAAGAGGCAAAAGAATTTGTTTTCCCCTCCTGCCTACACCACTGGGAGTCAGGAGTACCTCAAATGAAATCAGCAGAGCTCTACCACTGAAAGGTTGGCTGGATATTTCCATGTCTGAAATAAAGATGTGCAATGTTTTCCATAATGTAAGAGTTTTCATTCTAAAATGACTCAGATGAAAACAATGACCTCACTGGCTGGCTGGATTTAACACAATGACACATTGGTCCAGTCTCAAACCTATTTCCTCCCTCTTCCAGTCTCCACTCATACAGCCATATCCCCTTGAGAGCAATAAAAGGAGGAAAGAGAAAATCAGATACCTCACTCAGATATTTTACCCCTTTTCCTTAATTTTGCCAGTCATACTTAAAACCACATGGAAATCTAGAGTAGGAAGTCCATCCACTGTCCAGCTTCCATGACAGTTATCAAGCTTATTGGTAATTTTATTGTAATAGCTGGATATAAATGTAGGGAAGTACAACAGGAGCAGTACTTTGAGCAAAAAAAAGCCGCCAACACAATATCACAAAGACATATATTCAGCATTCCTAGTAAAGCCCAAGATATTTTGAAATATAGGTCTCAGGCAAGAAGCTTTTCATTAAAGAAGTTGCTAGTTACAAGGGTTAAAAGAAAGCATGAAAATACAAACTAAAGCACAGAAAACCCCAAAAAACATAATGGCAACTCAAAAAAGACAAATCACTTGCTTGAAGTTCTGTCATGACTAGAAAATTGCAGGAATTACCAATACAAAGCTACAAAACCAAAAATCAGTATCTTCAAGGAGGAAAAAAACCCCTAACCCCCCCCCCCTCCCCCCCTTCACATACACTGCCATGATTTTGGAGAAACTAGTTAGATCTACAACACCATAGGAGCACAGTGAAATCCTCAGATCTTCTACTCCTTTTTATTTTCTTGTTAGGAACTATTTTTCCATAATGGAGGAACACAACAAGTTAGCAACCTATTTTTATTCTATTTCTTAATGTAATCTACAGAAATTAAGATTTGATTCATAAATGAATATATCATTGGCCAAATACATCTCAGAAGGTGTTAATAAGCTGTCTTTTGCTAACTAAAAATATATTCTAAATGTACAGCCTCGCCTGAAAAAAAAATTACTGTATCTCATTACTTAATTAGTATACAACACTACCAATTAAACTAGGACCCTGCTCATGTTAGTCTCCATTATTACTTTGATAGCAGAGAATTAAGAAAATTAATCAGATGGTGTTTTAATTTGATTTTATGGTCCACTGGCAGTGTAAACTCTGATGCAGTTTCATGCAGCCTATCATTTCTTTTTCATTATTGGTTACATTAAGCTCAACAAAAAAAGTAAATGAATGTTTCTTCAAAGTCATTTGGAGAAGACTGTTGGTTAAAAATTGGTAGTAAAATCATGCTCCATGTGAATGGATGTAAGTGGATTCCTGAAATTTTATTAGAAAGCACAGATCTCATTAGGCAAAGAAGCTTCTTAAAGTGGGTAAAATATCTCAATAAATCTTTATGTAAATGGCACCAAGCAGTAATTATTCTCCCTGGTTAAAAAACCATAAAAATATCTTTCTCTATTAGTCTGAGCTCCCCCAGCACAAATTGAAATTACTGAATAAAAGTAATTCCTTCCTTGACACGTACGTGTTCTTGTGGACCACGAACACCTTGAAAAAACTGATGTAGAGGATGCTGTTGATGGCATCCAACATTTATTTTTTCCTCACACGAGTGAGGCTTGATACTACTTCTGAATCATAAGATAGTTTGAGTCTTCTGAGATATGTCCAATTAGACGGTTGTGCAACGCAATATAATCTTCTTCTATATTTCAGTTTATGATGAACTCACTCTTGAGGATGTGGAAGAGTAGGCCCACCTGCTGATGGGTGGTGACCTGCCCTGGTGCTGTAACTTCACTGAGCCCAAGTAAAATCTGTATGAAAGTGTGCTGCTCGGGAGGAAAGCAAAGTCACCCCTATAGACATTTTTTTTAGAATCTTTAGTTTTCCTCTCCTTCCCCCTCAAACTAAACCAACACAGGCGTGAATAGAAAGAGCAAAGTAAATCTGAAACAGTAACTTCCATAGACCTGACAATGAAACAGTTTGTCTTGTTCACTGTTTCATGCACTTCAGTATAAACTTCTACTCTGCATATAAAAATAAATTTATACTTTACATTATGCTTTTCCTTTTGAAGTCATGTTCAGCATGTAACCACTCTTGTTTGGTGCCTATAACTTTTTCTGTGCAGGTTTTAATAGTAACCACTCTTGTATAGTAGCTGCCCTTATTTAATAACTGCCTTTATCATGAAAGCTGCAGGGGAAAAAAATTAAATTTTACAGAACGCACCTTTGAATTTAAAACTCCAAGGGAGTAATTATGTTTAGCAGAAGCCATTCCTTGCCAGTGAAGATGTAAGATATTTGTACAACCTGCCAAGTTACACCTACAAAGAGTCAGCACCTTTGAATTTCCTGGCTTTGTGTGTTGAAATTTTCCAACTGTGCTACTGCAACAACACTGGCTTCCTCACATAAAACACATTTGTTTCAAGATACTCCCTCCTCCCCAGTATTACCAAAGTAGCATCCCTAAGGAAAAAGGTGCTCTACCAAGAGCAGAAAGATCACTTTCAGGAACTCTGGTCTTATTCCACCTCTGCCATGGTTTCATGGTATGCGTTTGGGCATGTGTCCTAATCTCAAAGAAAACACAGAAAATACAGTCAAGCTCACTGGAGTGTTTTGAAAATAATTTTTTAAACAACTGTGTAAGTAGTATATTGAAAAATAGCTTTTTTTTATATTAGTATCAAATAACACTTCCCCCGCCTCACATGATTGTTTTGCTAACTTTTTAAAAATCACCTTTGAAGTCTGCATTTATTCCTTTTCTATTTGTTATGCCACCGAGTGTATCTTTGTGCTAAGCTTTTTTGTGCTTTTATAGACCATCTTAAGAGAGCAGATTAAAAAAGAAAATATAAACCACATTAACTGAGCTACACTGTTAAATATTTCAGCTAAGTATAATTAGGTATCTATCCACTCGCCTGAGCCATCTAAACAATTTTGTCTTCTGATTGAAGCTGCTGACCAAAACTCAAGTTCCACAGCACAGATAAAGATCTGGAATGGCCAATGACAAAACTTTCATCGATATTAATTCAAATTAGATTCTGCACATTGTCCCCACATCTGGCAAATTAAGTTGACTTTAGCAAGACTACTTCTCTCCAGCGCCCTGATCTAGCAATTTAGATGGGGCATGCAGACACCTATGCTTGCAGGCAGCTTGTCAGAAAGTACGGTGACTCCACAGGATTTGCTGCTTGCAGTAGAGCTACAGCATTAACACCCACAACTGGAAAGCACTGTGGTTTTTTATATTTTGTTTTTAACTTATTTCCTGATATGATTTGAGATTAAATGTACCAGGATAACACTATTCTTTGTGTCTTACATCTTGCAGATTCCTCAATAGCTCAAGAATTCCAGAAAATGGCCGATAACCATACAGCACGAATTAGATCTATTAACTGCAGTGCTCAGAAAAGTAAATCTCTTTCCAGTTTTTCAAATTGGGGTATAGGCTTATAAATCAATGAGCAGGCTGATTTCTTACTGAACTCAATAGCAGCTGAAAGTACATCACTTCCATAGAGGAGGCTCTGCGTTCTGCAAAACTATGTCCTGTAAAGTCAGTGCTATAGATCTTTATCTGTTCTTAAGCTGTTATAGCAATGGTTGACTTGCATCAGGTAACAGTCATTACTTCCCCACACTATATTTCTCCAGGAAGAGTAGTTTACTAGCTCAGTCACTACATAATCACCTGGGATTTTATCTTCACTCAATGGTTATGTTCTTAAAGCATATTCTGAATGCAGTTAGCTCAAAGTTTTCTTTACTGTCACACTGTCTCTCTTGAAGGCCCTAAAGACTTCAGGTTATTCTACCATGACTGCAATTCAACTCAGATCAATGGAGTCTTACCACAAATGGGTACTTTCCCCCATAAAATCTTGGTTCTTTCCTTCATTTTCATTCCCAGAGTGATTTATTTCATCGCTTGAGCATATATGACCTCTTCATACAGCTGCCATGTCTTTGTGCTTTGTATTACCATGTACCAAGCACATCTGCAATGATTCCCACGCAGCCGCTTGCCAAACCCTAGAGATACAGCCTGTCTCTCCCTTCTTCCTTTCACCCTTTACTGAAATCTTCATAACAGCAGCACAATATAGCAGCGATTTACATAAATTCTCTTTTCCATATCACATTGCAAATCACAGCTACAGATGCCCGCTCAGAATCTATAAATAAATGAATTGCAGCCAAAAGTTAGCTTCCTGGCCCACAGATATGCCTGACAAGCGTGACGAGTATGTGGTGCAATGGTTGATGTCTGTAGGGGACACTAGTGCCACGGCAGACCTTCTGCACCACTCGGTCTTGGTCACCTTGTGCCACCCCCGTTTCTCCATAGATGGCTAATTTCTGAGTATATGACATACAAAACACAAGAGCGAGAGACAGACCTAACAGCTGAAGACAGCTAGTCCCACAGGAAACGTTCTCTTAATCATAAAACATCGACAAAATGACCACAAGCGCTAGTCCAAGGCGAAGAGGCTCTCCTGGACGCCCAGTCCCAGGGCTGGCAGCGCAGCCCCCCCTCCTGCCTCCACAGCCCTTCCCGGCAAGGCAGCCCAGGCAGCCTTTCCACCCGCAGCGTGCGAGGTAGCGCTATTTTAGGAGACCCATATCGCCCGCTCCTTCGTTGGGAAGAACGCTGTGCAAGTACGACGCCGTTTGGTGCACTAACTTCAGTTTATCGTATTGATTTATGCCCTCCCTTTAATTAAACGGCACCAAGAAAACATTTGTTTTTGATTTGGATACTCAATCCCACCGAGACCCGTTTTCAGCCAGCTCCTCAGCGCGGGTCCAGCAGGCCCCGTCTGCGTCTCCACAATGAATTACTTCCGCGAACGCGCAGGCCGAAAGCTTCCCCGACTCCTCGCCCCTAATCCCCGACATCTGTTCTGCGTCCAGGCCGGGCTGCGGCGGGGACCCGCCAGCGCCTGCTGTCAGCGTGGCCGCAGATGAGCAAACACCCTGTGATTTCAGCTGAGAACTCTGGACATGGAGCACGGTTCTCATCTGAAGCATTCGTTAACGTCGAGGAAACACCTGTTAAGAAACTATCCAAAATAAATTTACCGTGAGTCTTTTAAGAAAGAGAAAAAACGTGACTGACAGCAGCAGTACAAGATCCGACAGCAGCAGGATTCAAAGCCCCATTACAAACCCTGACCAATTAAATACATGAACGGCACCATTTTTCACTTCAGGGTAACAGTTACTAGTCCATTTCTCATCTTCCGCTTAAAATAGATGCTCTTCACACTGAAAGACTGAAGTTTGACCTATTGTGACCCGGTTTATTTTCTTCTGTGTGCAAAAATCCTACAACGCCATGTTGTGTGTAGTTTTAAAAGAAACACTCCCGTACGGTTACTCTTTAAAATCATGTCAGCAGCATACCATCATGAACAGTTTTAAAATAGTTTCTGCCTGGCTAGTGAAAATGGTGGACAGTGATATTCTGCTTAAAGCCTGCAAGGTACAGTAAACAAAAATCAGTAATTTGAGAATTAACGTTAAAATAGTAGAAGTATTGAGATTGTCCAAAGCCGTATCCATGACATTGGAAGCAAACCCCAAAGTCTTTCAAGACTTTTGAGTATCAGAGACAACCAGCATTTTTAAAAAGCTTGCCAGCAATCTTTTCACTTGAACGATTGTTTTCCCCCTTCAGGGACTCTGGAAGTTTACTTAGGCCAACAGTGGGGACCTTCCCCTCTGCGCTGTGTACACATCTGACCAGCGATCACACTGCAGGCCACTCACTAATGATTGTGGTATTTTTCAAGAACACTTAAGCGACTTTGGAGCATGGGTCACACCAATGTTCAAGGAGAACTAGATCAAATATTTGCAATATTTTGCATTTCCCGGTTTCTTTCTATCCAGGGCTCTCCAGCAAGAACTATGCTGCTTACTAATTTGAGCACTATACCACACTTGTGAGGTAGGAAATTTTAGTTCTTATACTGCAGGTATGGAAAACCAACAGTCATAGCAATTAAGGCAGCTTTCCCTACATCATGCAACTGTTTTGGGCCAAAGGCAGGTGAAGCCAGCTCCACCAGCAATTTCCTTGGGAGGCAGACTGCCAGAGGCACAAAGTGCCTGCAAGGAGGCACCCATCGCCCTGTTGCTGTGCCTACACCAGAGGAGAACAAGAAAAACTCTGGGCTTGTGTCATGGTTTAACCCCAGCCGGCAACTAAGCCCCACACAGCCTCTCTCTCACTCCCCCCCCAGGGGGATGAGGGAGAGAATCAGAAGGGTAAAAGTGAGAAATCTCACGGGCTGAGATAAAGACAGTTTAATACGTAAAGCAAAAGCCGTGCACGCAAGCAAGGCAAACCAAGGAATTCATTCCCCGCTTCCCACGGGCAGGCAGGTGTTCAGCCATCTCCAGGACAGCAGGGCTCCATCACGTGTAATGGTTACTCGGGAAGACAAACGCCATCACTCTGAACATCCCCCCTTCCTTCTTCTTCCCCCAGCTTTATAAACTAGATATGACATCCTATGGTCTGGAATATCCCTTGGGTCAGTTGGGGTCAGCTGGCCCGGCTGTGTCCCCTCCCAACTTCTCGTACACCTCCAGCCTCCTCACTGGTGGGGTGAGAAGCAGAAAAGCCCTTGGCTCTGTGTGAGCACTGCTCAGCAGTAGGGAAAACATCCCTGAACAAAAACATCCCTGGGTTATCAACACTGTTTCCAGCACAAATCCAAAACACAGCTCCATACTAGTTACTATGAAGAATATTAACTCTATCCCAGCCAAAACCAGAAAAGCATGGCACAGTGGGCTGCACAATCTCTTTGCCTGAGTCAAACAGACTTCCTCACCAGATAACCTCTGTTTATTCAGATTTCCAAATTCTAACTGGTCCAGCACAATTGAGTTCATTATCAGAGCTTCAGAAAATAAGGTACCACAGGGTAAGTGGGCAAGGTCCTTGCACAGGAGAGTAACAAGTTAGATAACACAAAGCCAGCAGGACTACAAATGCAGTATTCTTAATGGAGAGAGATCATCTGGGGAGTTCTACAGACACCTGTGCTATGATTTGTGCCAACCAAGATATTCATAGATAGTCTAGGAAAGGGGTGAATAGCAAGGCAACTGTTTGAGAGGATACCGTCTCCCTCAGCATATAAAATAATAAAAACCAAAGAATGGCAAAAGGACTTGTCATGTAATAAAATAAAATTCAATGTCTTTAAGTGAAAAGTGATAGACATGGGGAAAAGTGATAGTAGTAATAGTCAGCCGAAGGCCTAAGGATGCAATCCTGTTACCCAGCAGTCAAAAAAAAAAAAGGGGGGGGGGGGGGGGGGAAAGAGGGGGTCGTGACTATTAAG